>NW_010172974.1:0-391 GCF_000695765.1 Mesitornis unicolor | reverse complement strand
AAGATATATTTGTCTTTATGTTCTTGCATTTTTCTTCTTCATTTATCTTGTTGCTTTTGGAAATCCAATTTGCAACACTCTGAAAATTGTCCATATTTTCTCTAAGGATCATAGTTTCCTGCAGCAATTCTAAAAAGAATACAGTTATTTTTTTGTCAGACATGATGAATGTAGGTTGAATTTTGTAGCAAGTAGTTTCATAAGATCAGCTTCATGAACAATATCCTAGCAGTTCAGATGACATCCCGAAATGTTAACCAGATGTAGAGAGAGAGAAAAAAAGTCACAAAGTCCAAGCCAGGTAGCTGCAATGCCTGGAAGCATGAAATCAAGCACTGGGGAGCTGGCAAGCACTGGGCAAGGTGGCAAGCATCACTAGATCCATATCTGG
>NW_010172973.1:982-1398 GCF_000695765.1 Mesitornis unicolor | reverse complement strand
ATGCAAAGAGACCTGAGCACACCACAGTCTTTACAACTAGCCGCCATTTGATTTACAATGATGAACCACAACACATAATCGTGATAGCCATAATAGTTGTTCATTATTCCTTCAAACCCCTGTGTCTCAAGCTTGCCGGTCAAAGGAACAGAATTGTTCTTTATAAGCATATTCATGACGTAGCGGTCAAGATACTCAGGCAAAGCCGTAACCCAACTCAAGCCCACTTTCATCACGGTCCAAAATACATGGCAGTATAACATGGAAACAGGGCAAGTCAGCATGATAGACACCAGAAGAAAATTAAGAGAGGTCACAAAAGCATCCTGTAACAGGACTCGCAGAAGCATAGTTATGAGAGACATTGTAGTATTAACTTCCAACTTGTCTCGTTGGGGAAAATAATAATAAAAATT
>NW_010172973.1:0-516 GCF_000695765.1 Mesitornis unicolor | reverse complement strand
AGGGGAGGAAACACTACTGATGTCTGACCCGCCAGGTTCCTACAGACACCACCTGTCCTTCCCTTTCAGGCTGTTAACCCTTAAACCATAACAACATGTACAGGAAATAAAAACATGTTTAGGAGAGTAATTATGAGTACACAAATTATATCCTCACTCCCTTGGAGTGACCTGGAGGGAGAAATTTTCGTAGTTTTTCTTTACATCTTGAGGACATGTCACTCAATAACAAGTGTGATCCAAAGTTTTATTGGGTTTTCTGTGAGGGGGTTTTGGTTGTGTCTTTGGTAACAGGGGAAGGGCTATGGGGAGAGCCCTTTAAGGAGCTAGCTGAAACCCCCCCCTTTTCCTTTGTCAGACCCACCTGTGACCAGGGCCAAGCCAGTCAGCACCCCTGCAAATTCATGTATTTAAGGAGGGTACAGGACATTTCTGCTGTCTCTCTGGCACCAACCCTGACCAGTGCAGTCTCAGGTGTGGGTGGCGCGGCCCCGACTGCAACTTAAGCTTAAGCCC
>NW_010172972.1:10345-19922 GCF_000695765.1 Mesitornis unicolor | reverse complement strand
TCCAGATCTCGCTGGATGGCAGCACAGCCCAAGAGCACCGAGACTCCTTATCTGAGAGTGAAAGGGGAAAATGACCTCACACGTCCTGCAAGGAAGAGCAATCAGATGAGCAATTATCAGACAATGGCTGATGCTCTGGAATTTCCTTTAATAACAGTAACCTGATTGCTTGCACATTCTCACAGGGATTATGAAAAAAGAGGAGAGAATCAGGTACTCCAACAACTTTGATATGCCTCAGGATTTTGAAAAATGTTGAGATAAAATTTGAAAGTCTGTGGTGCTGTAGCGTTGCATTCCTGAGGGTGCCAACATCGTTCAGGTGTATGTTACTTTTAGATTACAAAAGTATCTTTCCCTGTGCCAGACTGCTCCATCTTGCCCACTTCAAACATGAACATGAACATCTGGAGTCCAGGGATGATGAGTGTCCTCTGAGGACATTTCTGGATGAGGATCATCCTCCGAGACATAAAACTGAGATTTTAACTCCTGAGGACACCCAGTGTTGGCTGCAGAGTCTTTGCTAGATACAGTGATTGTGTGATAATACTCATGAGTCTCCTGTACTTAGACATGGCATTTGCTTTTTATCCTCTGTCACTATGCAGTGAAAGTAGTGCAGTGTTTGTGTTTCACTCCAGAGCTGTCTGCATTCTTCACTTCTTATAAATGAAACATGTTGGGAAAGAAAATATCTCCATAAAATGACTTCATTTATTGTAACATCCTTGGAATAGTTCAGGTATAGGCTTAACAAGGGATCTTGAAATGATCTTATTCTTTAGCCTGCTTTAAAGTTCATAATATAATACTCTAATAATGAATGCTACTCTCTGTGGGCTATTTTTATGACATAGTAACAACCTGAAGTGAAAGTTCATTTTGCTGGAAATATATAATATAGTCAAGAGAAAAAGAAAAGCTCTCACCCTCTCCAGTGAGAGCTGCAGAAATAAAAAAGCAGAATTTTATCATTCAGAGTTTACTGAAAACATGTTGAATGCTTATTGAACATTGAGAGGAATGGCCAGCCAGCTGGCAGCCTTCTGAAAGTCTGTGTCTTCTCTCAGCAGATGGTGCACACAGAACCTGAACACAAAGCCGCCTCCTTTTGTCCTAGGTGCTTAAGAATGTGCTTCAAGGCAGAACTGTGGACTGCTGTGTCACCACTGCCACTGCTTTCAGGGGATTAGTTAGGATAGAAAGCATTTTAAAATGGACAAGAAACCATCTAGTGCAAAGCATTTTATTTTACCTGTTGAAGTAAGCCTAGAGTTGGTCTTTGTGTCTCAGCACTAAAAAAATAAAGACAATAATCATTCCCTCTGGTAGTATTACATAGATATTATTATCTCTTCCAGCCTCTCCTGCTCTCCTTCACCCTCTGCAAGTACCCATCTTTATCCTTCCTCACAACTGCTACATCGGGATCTGCCCACATTTATTCTCTGTAACTCAGATTCATCCCATCTCCTTTGAATCGGAACTTCTATTTTACTTTTTCTCTTTTCCTTCACTAATGATTATTTATGAATTAAATTATGCACATTATAGCTTATATGACAATAATAAATGTTCTGGGATAATTACTGCAAGTAAACTGTCTGGGTCATAAGCCCTAAAGATTGCAGTGATACTGTCAAAACCGTTTCACTGTATAGGCAGCACAACCTGACAGCATGAAGTTCCCATGGCTAATTATTGATGTCGTTAGCTGATCAGTCTGCCGATGTAAAGACTATAGTTAAAAGTAACTCTGTGGCATTACTGACTTTTTGTCAGAAATGACAAAGCCATCGTTGGTAATTGGCCACTTTCAAGGGTGGGATTAGCTGGCTGCCAGCTTTTGTAATTAGAAAATGCCTGTAGTCAGCCTGACCTTGTCACTGCCCAGCACTCGGTACCGTCACCCCGCAGCCTGAGAGCAGGGGCAGGCAGGGATTTCCCTGAGAACCGAACCCTGCTCTGCAGGGATACACACTCTTAAAAAACCCGAGTAGGTAACGGAGCTCCCCCTAATGTTGTTTCCACACTATACATCCCCAGACTGCCGGCTCTTGCAGCCCCTGTGCTGTGGGTGCTGTGGGTGCCGCGCGTACTTACTCCCTCTGCCCGCAGAGCCCCCGCGTTTCTTGGGCCGGATGCTCAGGGCACCGTGCCCGGACAAGGAGCCCCTGTCTGTCCACCCCAAAGGAGATGGCTGGTTCCTCTCTTACGACTGGGCCCATGAGAGTTTAATGACTACTCCTGCTGCTAAGCCTCCTAGCAAAAGCTCTTCATAGCTATTTAGGTTGCACTAACTCTATAGTAGGAACAAAGTGAAAACTAAATTTCTAGCCTACCTGTAAGAATTAAATGCAAACTCCATTCACTGACATGTCAGAGGATTGCCTTTTGCCCCTGCGGGTCCCAGGGTATTGGCTCAGGAAGAATTATTCAGCTGCTCTGTTAGTCGTTGAATACGGCTTTATGTAATGTCTCTTTAGTCAGCCCTGAGGATCTCAGGCACGATGGCTGCTTTTATTATAGCCACAGATCCCCATGGCATAGCCTGGGAATTATGAAGTAAAGAGAAGCACTTTTTTTTTCGTTTTTCTTTTTAAACCTGCTTCTACAAGAAGAAATTAAAAGGCTCTTGTTCATGGCGAGTAAAATCCACTCTATTTTACACATACTCAAGCATCTCATCTCTAAAGCCCAATGAAAAGCTCTGAAGTGCACATGTTTCACAGATAAAGATTATCTAACAAAACCTCAACAGGTTAGGGTTATCATATGGAATATTCCTGTTTCCATTTCCAGAAGCCTACATAATTCTGTAAGCTATACACAGTACAGATACATTTCAGAAATTAGTGTGACTGGGAAGGGGGGGGTGACATTCTGGGTGAGGTTTGTAGCTGGATTAAGTAAATGATCTGAGTTACACTGCCTGCTGGCAGAACGTGATCTGAAATATTGTCATGTGGTAAGAAATATTGCAGAGATTTTAAGGAAAGCCCCAAAGAAGAGGCTCGGGACAGAAGCACTGTACACCAGACCAGTGTCACTACTGCATCAAAGCCCCGTGCAGGTAAGGGTAGCTGGAATAGACACAAGGCTAAAAAAAACACATCCCCTCCCTGAGCTCTGACCTTAGCAACACACCTGAATACCTTCAAAAACGAGGCCAGGTACAGCACGTGAAGACTGGAGTATTATCTAGCGCCTGTTACTCAGGCACAGTGCATTGACAGAAACCAAGAGGCGAAACAAAGCTGCTGAGGAACTGCAGGTTAACGTGTTCGGCTTGGCTGGCCATCGGCAGGATGAGACACATTTGGGAACGGATGCTGTCAGGCTCATTTACTGCAATCCACCTACAAAGCATTCAAAGCTATAGAAAGAGCACAACAAATTCTGGATGCTAATCTTAGCATTAATGGCTTGAGTAAATGCAGAATCATTGAATCATTTCGGTTGGAAAAGACCTTTCAGTTGGAAAAGATCATTAAGTCTATCCATTAACCTCACACTGCCAAGTCCTCCACTAAACCACATCCCTAAGCACCACGTCTACCCATGTTTTAAATACCTCCAAGGATGATGACTCCACCACTTCTGTGGGCAGCCTGGTCCAGTGCTTGACAACTCTTCTGGGGAAGAAATTTTTTTCCTAATATTTAATCTAAACCTCCCCTGGCACAACTTGAGGCTGTTTCCTCTCATCCTATCACTTGTTACTTGGAAGAAGAGACCAACACCCACCTCACTACACTCTCCTTTCAGGTAGGTGCATCGTGCGGTAAGGTCTCCCCTCTGCCTCCTTTTCTTCAGATTAAATAACCCCATTTCCCTCAGCTGCTCTTCATAAGGCTTGTTCTTCAGACCCTTCATCAGTGTCATTGCCCTTCTTTGGACACACTCCAGCACCTCAGTGTTTTCCTTGTAGTGAGGAGCCCAAAACTGAACATGGTATTCGAGGTATGGCCTTACCAGTGCTGAGTACAAGGGCAGGATCACTTCCCTACAACTGCTGGCCACACTATTTCTGATACAAGTCAGGAGGCCATTAGCCTTCTTGGCCACCTGGGCACACTGCTGGCTCATGTTCAGTCACTGTCAACCAGAGCTCCCAGGGCCTTTTCTGCCTGGCAGCTTTCCAGCCAGTCATCCCCAGGCCTGTAGCGCTGCATGGGGTTATTGCAACCAAAGTGCAGGACCCGGCACTTGGCCTTGTTGAAGCTCATACAGTTGGCCTCAGCTCATTGATTCAGCCTATCCAGGTCCCTCTGCAGAGCCTTCCTACCCTCAGGCAGATCATCTCTCCCACCCAGTCTGGTGTTGTCTGAAAACTTACTGAGAGTGCACTTGATCTCCTCATCCAAATCATTGACAAAGATATTAAATAGAAGTGGTCCCAGTACTGACCCCTGGGGAGCAGCACTTATGACTGACCGCTACCTGGATTTAATTCCATTCACCACCACTCTTTGGGCCCAGCCATCCAGACAGTTTTTTACCCAGTGAAGGGTACCCCTGGCCAAGTCACGAGCAAACAGTTTCTCCAGGAAAGTGCTGTAGGAAACAGCATCAAAAGCATTACTAAAGTCCAGGTAACCAACATCCACAGTCTATATAAGTCTGAAAGAAGGGGACCATACAAGTTTTAGAAAGACTTATTTGATTTTGTGTAACTTGAGAGCAAAACTTGAACCAAAGTTACAGATGAAGGAATCTTGGGTGAAAGAACTGGTGATGCTTATTCTCTTGGATTTATCTATCATTACAAGTAATATTTCAGCATTTATAGTTCTTTCAGATTAATGTCTAAACTAGTTTTAAGAAGTGGAATAGACTCCCTGGTGAGATCTGTAATAAACATAAGTGCAAACATTCACATTTTGACCTTAACACTGAGTGTGTTTGTACATGTCTTTGGATGAACTTGCAGTTCTGACAGCTTTTACCTATCACAGAGCAAATTCTCAGCATTCATTTTACTGTGTTGCCTTTTGGGGCATCCACACTTCCTACAGCATTGTCAGGAGCCACAGAGTTATTGTAAGGAAATTACAGGCTTAACATTAGCTGCAACCTTTGTCACAAGAAAAACTTAGAACTCTCAGAAAAAACTACCACAGCCAGCCAGCATCTCATTAGAAGAAAAATCTGACCAAATGCAAATTTTTTATGGAGAAGTTTGAGCATTATGGTCTGAGGATAAATGCAAAAGGTGTGAATAAATCAAAGGGTAAAATAACTGCTATAAAACCTTTTCTTGCAAACATTACACCAGGGATGCCAGATATTACTTTTCCCTAACACTTATATTTTTCATCCGTTAGAGTTTTTTTCAGTGTTATCTAATGCTGTGAATCCTGAAAGGTCACTGGTTGTAGGTGGATTTATATCCTTCTGTTATTTCAAATAGAAATACAGCATTGAACTTTGTGTGTTTGGCCCTTTATATGTCTTCAGGAAACTCTAAAATGAAGTATTGATGGATAACACAAATCCTGTAATTAACCCCTGCTATTTTAGAGAGAAAGAAAACTGCTAGTGAAAATGAAATGAGCTACTTAGAAGTAAAATCCTGTAGACTAGAGGAATTGACATTGAACCCAAGGGTACCCTTTATCCAAAGACTCTACTAAGGGAATTAAGAGAAGAATTATCAGGAAAGAGCGACGTACCCTGTGGTGCAAGGAGTGAAGCAAGTGTGTGCTATGTGGTATCGGAGTTATTTCAAATGCTTTTATATGTATTAACAAGCATTCATGAATATATTTAGATCATATATAAACCACAGACCTGAGCACTGAGACTTCCTCTCCAATACAGGAGAGTGTAGGCAAAAACTTTACTGGGGAATGAGCAGACTGATGAAGAGGCAAATGCTTTTCTTCAGTAAAGCAGGGTTAGTGTGCCAGTATGGGTAACCTGTCAGGGACAGAGGTCCTGAGGGAGAACACAAGAATGGTCAGAGCTCTAGAAAATATGACTCAGGAAAAAAAGATCGAAATCCCTGTGGTATCTCAGTGCAGAGAAAGGAAGGCTGCAAGTGGCTGTGTGCAAAATCTAAATGGTACCTGCAAAGAGGACAGGGTGAATGGTTCACCATGTCCACTGTGTTGGCATAAGAGAAAAAGGCTGACCTTGCAACAGGAATAAGCAAGACCAGGGAGCGAGGATGGTGGGCAGGGCCCAGGTTGCTTGGGAAGGCTGTGGTAGCTCCACTACTAAGGAATTTTGAGAATATTTTTTGTCTTAGAACAAGAAGTGTACTTTCAGTGTGCATTTTAGTGGCAAAGGTGTCTGAGAGCAGCAGGGCAAGGCTTTAGGGAAATGATTTTCAGAACTGAAAAGGTACAGACATGGAAAAAGAGACAAACGGAGTGCCAAAACCTCTGGGCTAGACAAAATTGATTTCCACTAAACCCAAGGATGAATAAGAAATGTTGGGGCATAAACTGTTTTCCAATGCTATAACTCACCAGAATCTAGAGCTATGCACTAATTCAACAGTGTTTGCAATCTGGTATTCTTTGATGTTGAAAGAAAATTTCCTATGAAACAAAACCAGCTCACAGGGCCCTTCTGCCCTGGGATAAAAAGAAAAGGAGAATCAGTACAGAAAAGATTAAAAATTATGTGGAGAAAGCTGTGAAAGGCACCAGGAAACCCAGCTGAAGACTGGACTATGCAAATGGAGACCAGATGTAGAGTGTGAAGCCGGGGCACGGAATATGACAGGTGTTGCACAGAGATGAACGGTGCCTGCGAAGATTAAGAGTGGCTGCTGCCTGTAAAAATAAAAAGGGATAAGAGGAAAAAAAAAAGCTTGCAAAGCTGCAGAGGGAATAGCAGGGTGCTGGTGAATTCTAAAGACGTGGGAAATGAATATGAAATTACATGGAAAGAAAGTCAATGAAGAAGATAACCAAGAGAAAAAAGGATGAGAGAGAAAAGGAAGAACTATGAGATTTAAAACCTGCCATATGTTGCTGCTTCCCAATAAAAAGCGCTGTTACCAGGGTGCTGCCACCAGAATCAGCAGAATAAAGGAGAAGAAGGGAGACAGCAAAGATGGAAGAGCACCAGGAATTTACAGAAGAATTTAAGGATAGAGTGTTCAGATGACAAGAAATGGAAGACAGAGGTGGTGGACTGGCGTAACTGAATGTGGGAAAGGGATCAAAGAGGAAGCTTCCAAGAGTTGGCTGCAAATGAGGATGCAGACAGGGAGAGAACATATCTGCTTAGAGAGGTGCAGCTGAGCTTGAAATGACTGGATCTATGGGGTGAAAATGGGAAAGACAGGAACAAAGTCAGACGAGAGTTGCAGGCTGTATCAGCAAAATGACCCAGGGACTACTTGGGCTGACTAACCCTGGTACAGCTGCACTCACAGGGCTAAATGCTCTCAGACCACTGAACTGGCTGTGTCCAGAAAGCTTGTTGGGAGTGGCCCCAGTTTCACACTAATTCCCAAACACCACCATGGAAGTGGTGATGGGCAAGGCCAGCAGCCTCCCAGGGACCACAGGTGAGGTGCTGCTGTTTGGAATGTGCCCTTGCTCCCAGATGGCCTCCAAGGGATGGGGAAGATTGAAGGACTATGCAGGGCTCTCTACCACTGTTACTAGCAGGACCATGCCAACTTCTACATCCTCATTCAAAATAAGGTGGCTTGATGCAGAATATATTAAGCTGCCAAGTGGGGTCATGAATTGAAATCCTGTTCAGGTAAATAAAGCATCATCACACCACTGCCAAAAACAAAGGTAATCATTTCAGCTAACAAGAAAATGAAGAATTGAGTCCAACTGGAATAAATGTAAAAAATATGCATAATGCATATTCCTAGGGTAGCAGAAGTTAAAATAGACCTGGTATCATTCCACTTTGCTAAACACAGAACTTATCTTCTGTTTGCAATAGGAATTTATCAAGTCTGATGTCCTAGAGCAAAGTGACAGGTGAGCATCTGCAGCGTAGTGAACAGCAATGGGAAGCATGGCAGAACTGGCTAGCAGCTGTGGAGAACACCGGGTGCAGAAAATGTGAGGTTCAGCCAGAATATGTGCCCCAAACCTCAGCTGACTTAACCCTTCCCTCTCAGCACTGCAGTCTTTGCCATAGCCAACAGACACTAGTACTGGGTGTAATGGGAATGGGAAAAGAGCTCCTCCAGCAGCCTTGTCCCATGCTCCTTCCCAGCTGTGGGAGCCAGCTCTGCACTTCCCTCTTCTTGTCCTCACAAACATTTGCTGTGACAGTGCCTCAGCTGGGCAATGGAGTGTTTCAGGGTTAAAAGTGTAGTTGGGATAAGAGGGGGTGCTGTAGGAAAGGAACATGGTTAGGATCATGTCATAGGGTTCAAAGTGTATGGATGTATGTGAGCATGTACACACACAGATGAATACATAGGAGTGCAATGGAACAGGTGAAAGCAGAGAACTTAATTAGTATCAGAGGATATGAGCTATTAAACAGAATATAAAGACAATGGAAGGAAAAGGATTCTCTTTAGTGTTAGATTATTTCTGCAGCATTTGATAGCTTTGTCTGTGTCACACTGAGTGGTGTTCCCTTCTCCTTTAACAGTGTCTGGGTCTCAGACAGAACTTGGTGAGCCCCTGTCAAAGGTATGTAAACCTGTACTTGGGTCAGGGTGGGGCTGCTGGGATATATGGTCCCAAAAGACGGGTCCCTCCTGGCTAAGCCTGAGGGAGGTTGAAAGGTAACCCTGACACAGGGATGCTGAGAGCCTACACAGAGCAGGTATGATGGGTTTTAAGCAGCTGATGTTAATTTTACCCAACAGGTACATCAAAATGACAAGCAATTTCTTTCATTTGGGCAGAATCAGAGAAAGGAGACTCCCACTGCCTTGAATCGCAGAGATGGAGGGACCTGAGCCAGCTGCAGGCAGATGGGTTTTTCTTTTTTGTGTAGCATAAGCTACCATACGTTGCAGGCTCTGAAGACGTACTTCCCTTTTCTTCCCATTTTTAGTGTAATGGAGCCCTAAAGCCAGCTTGTCTTCATTCCTCAGTCTTCATTTGTTGTCATCATTCCTATATGGCCTTTGTGGAGATTAAAGTGCCAAAGCTGCAGAATGCTGTTTCAAGAGTTAGTAGAAAAGCTATTACTGCTGATTTTACCTTTAAGGAAAGAATGAACTCACCAAGTATCACAGCTGACTTTTACAGAAAAACATTTCTTCACAAATTAATTGCGCATATTTAATTAAAAAAAAAAGCATTAAACCCCCTTAAGTACAATATTTCTGCCTTAAATAAAATTACAGAAATTCAGATAGAATCGCTGGAAGAGGAGAAAGTTATCAAGTCTCATATTTGATTTCCCTTACTGCTTCTTGTTGGCTCACTGAGCACATTCACTTTTTCATCAAAATGATCACCAGAATTTTGTTCTGCTCTGTTTGTTACAGAGCATCACAGACACTGCAGATCTTAGGAAAAATCTATTCTCCCTCCTTCCTCCCATTTGTTAAACTGCCATCTTGTAAAATGAACTAACCTTGCAATTTGGTATTAAAATAAACTGCTTTAACAGTCATTTTTAC
>NW_010172972.1:2410-10314 GCF_000695765.1 Mesitornis unicolor | reverse complement strand
AGCAGGAATAAAATTTAAGAAATGAATGCTGATATGCCCACATAAATACACATACATGCACACACTCCCACACACAGCCATCCAAAGTGAAGACCGAGTTCTAGCTTCTGTATAAATTTGATCTGGGTTGTGCTCATTTCGGATGTGGAAATCTGTATGTTCTGTGGAAAATGCCCTAGAACAGTGTGCAGGGCAGTGATAACACATTTGCAGAAGGGCTGTATAAATAGCAGATCTGAGATAAGATGGCTGGTAAGTTTTCAAACAGGAGGTGCCTCTACTGTTTGTGGAAGAGAACGGATGCTTTACATATCTTTTAACATAGCTCTTGAGATATGTAAGGAAAAAAAGTAAAATGTTGCAAATTGCCCAAGTCTGAAGAGTCCAAGTCTCACTTTCCAGAATGATTTTTAACTAAAACACCGTGATTCAGAAGAATCAGTGATGCATAGGCTGCTTACACTTGCTGAAAATATTAGCTGCAAATTACTGATGCTGAGAGCAAAGCTGAAGGGTATGGATCTTCTCATCACAGCAGGGTGAAACTGGAAGACATTCTCTTGCAAGTAAGTAAAAAAAAAGACATTGACCTCAATTGTCTCAGCATAGCTATATGTGAAGGGTGCATATTTTCCACAAATCCAGTCCAGCAGCTTGGGATGGAGGTACTCAAGCTGTCTTTACAGCATTACCCAGCTGCTGTTTCAAACTATGTTAACGTGCACCAAAGGTAGACAGAGTGAGGGACTTAGCACTTACAATGTGAAGAGCTTTTATTTGTATCTTTCACTCTTTTTCATTAAATATTTTCAAGGGACAACACCAGTCCAGAGCAGAACTTGATGATGTGTCTCTTTTGCCAACATACGCTAAAATACCAACTCTGGCAAAATCTGTGGGTAGTTTACTACTGATTGCAGTGTAGATAGATTTTAGCTTTTGCATCTACTTGAAAATGAAGATGGAGTTTAGACAGGCCAACTTAAAAAAAGAGTAGATTTTTAATAGGAAAGCAGCACAAACAGGAGAGCACTTTCAAAAATAGATCTCTGGATTATCCTACTACCAGCAGTCACTGTATTTTTACCTCTCTAAAAGCAGTCATTGGTGTTTGAAATAATTATTTGCATCTGGCTGGTTTGTCTCATAACTGAAACTCTATTTTATACGACAAATATTAGGTATGTCCTCATGTAGGTTGACCAGAATTGGTAAATTTACTGTATCTCAGTAAAGGAAAAGGTAACTTACACTTGGCAAAAATATTGTAGGTCTCTGAAAGCCAGCCAACTGCCTTTCACAGGAGGTAGAACTGCACAGGGGACATGAGTGTTCGCCAAGTCCTCTTGCAAGTCCTCTCACCTATGTTTTGCTACAGTCAGAGGCCCATTTCTTCTGCTCTTGGAAAAGGACACACCGACTGTGGCTGCCTTGCATTTAGTTGTTTGGTGCAGCTGGGTCAGGAGAGACATCAGTTTAACAAGTGACCCAGCTCATTCTCTTTCTGGAGCACAGCAGGGATCAAGAAGTACATTGATTCCTGGGGGTTTTGTCTTACTGTCTTGGCTACCTGAGCTCCTTCAGCTCAGTGTTTTAGTGTGGAGACTCAAAATTGAGTATGCAGAAGATGGTCTGTGAACTTCGCGCGCACAGTACCGAGACATATGGGTTTTCACCTAAAGTAATATTTTGTGTTTAGCAAATATCAACAGTCTATTAGCTGAAAACTGCATCTTTCTTTTCTATTTCTGTGAAGTAGTTATTCTTTTTTCCTCATGGGAAATCATCACTCTTTCTAGAGAAGGGAAATTGAAATGTTCCTCTGAAATAAGTTTTCTCTTGACAGTAATGGCTGAATCCTCCCTCTACTGCATTCACATTAGCTTCCAATCCTTTTGGAAGTCACCAATTCACAGAATCAGTGGGCAACAAGCACTTTCTTCTGAGTGTCATCCTTGCTCAGTTGAACAATAGATTTGAGTGTCTCCGATTCTACAAAAACGTACAGAAATTCTCTTCTGCTCTTTAGCTGACGTTCATTTTGAAGAGGATTCTAGGGGAAGGCTGGCTTGGCTGAAGAGATTTCTTCATCTATAGGGACTTTTTTTCTGAGTTCAAAGACCGAAAGCTGTTATCTCCACAAGACCTTTTTACCATCTGTATGAAGGATTTAGCTCTGTGCATCATTATTCACTACAGGTCCTAGTGCCCAGTGATCCACATCAGGAAATATGAATGCCTCAGCTGCAAATAAAGGGCAGCAAAGGTGAGTGTCTCAGTGGAGACCTGAAAGTGTATTTGCTGGTCTGCACCTTTCCGTTGCCTGCCTTAGTTCTCCATGTCATGCCTCCCTCTTCAATGCCAGAGGACTCCTGAGTCTGGATCGACCTGACAGAGCTCCCACTCCAACACTGCTGCGGCAAATGGCTGTGTAATCTTGCTTGTCTACTGGTATTGCTTTATAGGTTTTGTATGACTATGGAAGACTTTGCCCTAGGGTTATCCAGCTTTGTACCCTCTTGTCCACTAAAACTGCTTTCATAAATTAAAAAGATGGGTGCGTTGGCATTTTGGAGCCTTGCATGTACAAAAAAAGGCATTACTGTTGTTGTTGTTATTATTATTAATTTCACTGTACTGGCATCCAGCACATTACCTTTCCCGTCCAGAGTGTAGTCTGGCTAAGGTATAGTCAAGCAGAGCCTCTCTTTTTACAAATTATTAAAAAAAAAAAAAGAGTTAAAAGCTGAGGTTTCCTTGTCTCCTCTTTCTTCTTCCTTCTCTGATATCATCACTATTTTCCTCTCATTCGCTGGTAGTAGGAGTCAGAGTATCTCACCTCTGGCTTCACTGTTGAATGTGGCATGGGGCAGAAGGACAGGAGCATAGAGAGGGTAACCTGGTTTTCTTGCAGAAATCTTGTTTTTTCCAAGAAGAAACATTAAAAGCAGCATTTTAACTGAGAGTTTATTTTGAATACTTTATCAGTGTGGAAGCAAGGGCTGCCTCAGACCTCAAGGTCCACGATCAGTAACTTCTACTATTTACTTCCCATTTCAAGTGGACAACTCTGCTTCAAACAGCAGGGCTGTTAAAAGGCTAATACCCACTTAACAACACAATATAAAGTAACCATTTCCAAACAGAACTTATTTTGAGATTGTGATTTAGCTTCCAATTAATTCAAATTATTCCTCCCTTTGAAGTTTATTTTCATTAGCTGACATCTGCAGATTCTTAGAACAAAATGTAACAAGATGTAGGTTTTTGAAACATTTTAATAGGAATTCTGGATTTTGCCTTCTGCATGTAAGTCGTGTGGGCAAATACTTATCTATATAAATTTGTATAGTTTCATTGGCTTCAGTAAAGATAGGCTAGTCTACATCAGATGACAATTTATTCTATCTTATGTAACTGAAAGCACATACAAGATTATTTTAGTTTTGAAACATATTTGGAAAAAAGGTCATTGGTAGAATAGTGAGGAAGAATATTGAATCCAGACATATAGTTAAATCCAAAGTAGTTCCCATGCTATCATACTGTGAGTCACACCTTTGAAAGTTCAGAAAAGTTTACAATGTCCTAAATCCCAAGCAGAAAGAAAGCAAGGAAGAAAACAACAGATAGCATTTTACTGCTGTACAGACTGGATTAGGATAGGAGGGTAAGACTTTGGCAGGATAATGTGCCTTCATGATTTATAGCTTGATAAAAGATTTAGTTTTGTTGAGATATCATTAAAAATACTATAGAAGTTATTCTTGTCATAAGAGAACAAAGAAACTCACCTTGCCTGTGTTCTTATCCAGCAGATTATTCTTTCCTGATAGTTCTGATGGATACATATTAAACTGTTAAAAAGCACTGTATTGGCTAGGATGCTCATTGTAATCAATTGGTTCATAACTGAAGGCAAGGTGCTCATAGGAAACTCAATACAACATGTCCTAGTTGAGATACAATTTTCCTGCTGCTTACATTTTTTTTAAATTTACTTTTAAGGTGATTCCTCCTTTATCTTGTCCTAGTGCATTTACCTTTTATTCATTCCTTGCCTGCTCCATTGTGGACCTGCCCAGCTGCCAGTCTGCTGTTGGGCTGTCTTCTCAGGATTGTGGTTCTGAAGCTCTTGCTGAGAAAGGCCTCCACCTCTCCTGTGCCACAGAAATGTTCTAGGTGCTGGCTATTAACGTGAAGGTGAGCAATGCCATCACCTCTGACTGTGCTTCAGTGGGCATCCATTAATCTGCACCCAAATCACGACCTAAGTGGCTAAGCACAAGAAGCATTTTCACCCTCTGAATGAGAGGCTGCAGTTAAATTGTGTTCTTGCTGGAGCTAACACAGATGATCAGGGGAGTGAGCACTCCCCCACGTGTGTCACTGCTCTCCCGGGGATGGCTGAGAGGCCGAGATCAGCTGTTTGTTCTGCGCAGAAGCCAGGGGCTTAGGCTGGCTTCTAGGCTATGTAACATAGTGACTGAAACTTAAGTATCTCCTTTAGGATACAGCACTGAGTCTTCTACCATTGTTAGGAGTGTTGGATGCATGATGTCCTTGGCTAGCGCAACATTTATACTGGAAACTATGGAGAAGTGGCATTCACTTTGTGAAGGCAGCGCAGGTACTATGCTAGTAATTTATTCCATTTTCTGTAGTCTGCCTTTATTCACACAGATGTTTCTAGTTTACTTTTATTTTAATTTAAAATAAAGAAATTAATAGAAACAGGCTCAGGGATCTGACTGCTATTGGTCTGTGTTCTGAGTCGCAGTTTTTCTCTTCTTAGCATAAGTGCGTTACACTGTGTGTCCTTGCAGCAGAGTCTGAAGGCACCAACAGCTTTAAGTATGTGGGCAACGTCTCCCAGCATTCAAATAATTTCTGTAAAGTACAAGCAGAAAGGACTGCATTTGCAACCTTAACTTCAGCATCCCCTTATCTTTTGCCAACTGTGAATAAGCTTACAAAGCTCTTGAACAGTATTTATTTAAAAAGCAGAGTCTGCACCTGCATATTAGGTATATCTGCATATCAGATGCAAGTTCTCCACAAACAATTAGGAGTCAAAGGCATCAATATGTTGCCTGACAGACAGTTTTCTTCTAATCTAGAATAACATTTTCTGCTGAAGATAATATGTGATCTTTCAAATATGCACTACCACTTACTATTTCAAGTGTTTGGGAGAAAGACTCTAAAGTTGGGGAAAAAAAAATCATACTATATAGTTTCAGAAAAAGAAAAGCTTATGAAACAAATATCACCATGAAGATTCAGAGAAGAACTATTAAACTACTTTTTAGTAACTGCTCAGAAAATAATAAATAATTAGCCATTGTGGGATTGTCAAGAAAACTCCATATGAAACAAACTGAATTTTCTTCTTCGACTCATAACTGACCCCATAAATAATGATGAAGCAGTAGATGTGCTATATGTCTGCATCAGCAACACTCATTACATACATTTAATTAGCATGAGGTTCTCATCAGTAAGCTAAGGAAATATTGTGTAGGTGGGTCATGAGGGGGTAAGCAATTGCCTCTGATCTGTTCCCAAAAAATAAATATCAGTTGTGTACTATCAAACCAGGAGGATGTTTCAAGTAGGTTCCTGAAGGGTTCTGATCTCTGCTACATTCTGTTAAATAGGTTAATGAACAAATTGGATAAGGAAATAAAAGGTCATAAAATTAGCAAATTACTACAAGAAACAATGAGATAGTTAAAAGCATTCTGAAGAACAGAATAGGAATTAAAGATAATCTTGAAAAATCAGAGAGATGGCCTAAAAGCAGTAAGGTAAAATTCAACAAAGACAAGTGCAAAGTACTACCCCCTCTGGGGGAGCAGAGCTCAAATCCTCAAATAAAAATAGATAATGGATAACTAGGAAGCAATATGTTTTGAAAGGTTATGAGGATTACATAGCATTACAGATTCAAGTAGTGGTCAATACTGTGGTGAAGGTGAAAAAGAAGGCAGACCTCAATGTGGGCTGTATTAATTGAGAATTTTACACAGCCTGCAGAATATGCAAAGCAGGAGCCCTTGTCTGGGACATCTAGAAATACAGGCTAACAAAATGGACAGTTTTAGGAAAGTATAGCCTGTTAAGAAGTTTGATTAATTTAGCCCAGATAAAAGAAAAAAAGACTAAGTCAAAGTGGCCTTTTGCAGACAGATACTAGCTTATGGCAATTGTGCTCTGAGAAGAAAAGCAAAGAAACAAAGAAAGCAAAGAAGACTTTGAGTATATTTGGGAATCCTCTCACCTCACACTTGATGCTAAGGGGATGAAGCCTGGAACAAGGTGGTTAGGGTGCCTGTTAGGGTGCCTGTGGAGTCTCCCTGATTGGAAATTCTCCATTGAGATAGTTATCTTCTGTCCCAGTGTTTCCAAGAAAATATCCAGTGTGTTTGAACTTCTCACTAGTAGTGAACATTAAGTGACAGGTAAGCTCTTGCTGCTTCTTCCACCAGCTTCTAAGTAAGAACTTCTATATGCTGCATTTTGGCTGTTTCTTTTTTTCTTCCTCTGAAATACTTAGGTGTTGGTTTTAATTTATTTGTGAGAGGAAACAAGAGAACTAACGAAGCCTGGTTTCCAAGGGATTTGTGTCCTCTATCTCTCTCATCCTCTGCTGCAATAACCCCAGCATCTCTCAAAGCGCCTGTGTACTCTTTGCATCATATATTAAAGCCTTGTGACTCTGTGCCCACCATGAGCAGTACCTCCAGCTCCCCCCTGTCTTTTTGAGTTCCCCCCCACCAGCCCCCTTGACTGCTCCCTGCCTATTGGGTAGGGAGGCTTCCCTGTGTGCTCCAGTTGCTTTGGGGTATATTTATGCTTATTGGCCAAATGAAACACCAAAGAGACCATGTAACTGCTGAACTCACTCTGCAGCTTTTTCTCCAGTACGAAAACAAATGTGGGCTGCTTGCATTGATCCACCTGTGAGTTTCACAACATTTGTAGAAGCTTTGAGACCTTCGCACTGCTGTCAAACTTAGCCGAAATCAGCTGGTGGGAGCAGAAGTTACTGGCAGACAGAAGGGACTCATCAGGCAGACAAAAAATACGATCACAAGAACATTATTTCTACAGGTCACCAAGCTAAGACTACTTCTATTTTAAAAACACTTTATTTTTATGTGGTTTTAAATACCATAAGCAACAATTTTGAGAAACATTTTGGTTTTGTTTTGTGAGAGAAATACAAAGCATCATTCTCAAAGTTTTAACACTTACTCTTAGTGAGTATATCTTGCACATTACTCAATTAGTTTAGGACAAATATTAATAAATAACAGTCTTTACATTTCACAGCTACAATAGTCTTCATTCAATTTGTTTTAACAATGCAATAATTCTGCTGCTTCTAGCATTTCAAATAGTTCAGATAAACTGAGATCTTTTTGTATAGGCTGTATTTGGAGAAAATAGGTTATACTTACTCTAGTCTGTTAAAAACCGCTAACATTTTGCACTGCTATTTTTTCTACACTAAAATTAGACTCAGGTTGAGCTCACGCTTCAACTAAATGCAGCCTTCTAGCTTGGTAGGTAATACAATGAACCAAGACCCTTCAGGTACTTTGCATGCAGCAATTGTGATAGTAATACTGTATCACAACTCAGTAATATAAGGGACAGTGGTTGGATGTCTCTTGGTTCCTTGCTGGTGGATGGCTTAAAAAAGCGCCCCTGGCAGAACTGAGGCAGAAGCAGAGGAAATTCAGTATTCAATTGTGTTTCAGGGACTCCCAGTACATTTTCACATTGTACTAGTTACAGCTGAACAGATTTCTGACATGGTCAACTGATTACAAATGACAGGCCAGAATCATCAATGTATTTTAATATTAAAATAAAAATACAATGATCAAAGGGTT
>NW_010172972.1:0-2379 GCF_000695765.1 Mesitornis unicolor | reverse complement strand
GATCTTTAGTAAACTCATGTTAATAAAATATTTGGTAGTTTTTTTTAATCTAAGAGTTTACTATCTTTCCATACTGCCAGTTCACTGGGTCTGGGCAATGAATACTAACTAGTCTTTGGGACCTGCAACATAGTTTTTTACAAAGCCATAAGGAGATGCACATTTGCAACAGCTTAAAATCTGTTTGTGTCTCATTTTGGACCTGTCTGCACACGATAGCTGTTTGGGAGCAGGTCTGAACTCACTGGAGGATAAAGAACAGCTCTTTGAACCCTCTGTGGTGCAGCTGTGTGAGACTGAACAGTGAACCTGGCATGCTTAGGGAGAAACTCCTCCCACCAAGTTCTCGTCCTCTGCCTCGGGAGCGCAGAAAGCACAAACACAGAGCAAGCTGCTAAGACTGAAAAAATAGAGCCTGAGATAAGGGAGAGACTTCCAGCTGCTGCGGTTGTGCCCGAACCCATTTGGGTCTTTGCTCCTGGCAAACCTTTGGGTTAAGAGCAGCAGCTTCTGGGGGTGTTAGTGAAGGACAAGGGAGTGGGGTAGTGGTGGATGCTACTGGAGAAGAGTATTTGGAAGGACTATGAGGAGATCAGAAAATAGAAGGAACTTACTATGCAAGTACATTAAAGGGATATTTGATTGTACTGAGAATGTGTGAACGTGGCCATTTAGCAGGCCTTGTGCAATTTAGATTTATATTAATAGTTAGGCTACATTAGGGAAAGTGAATTCACATCAAGGAACTGACCATCCCCTTAGAGCAGTCCATGATAGTAAAGACAATCTGCATAGACGCACCATTAAAAAAGTGCTTGTTAATTCATGTTGCCATCTTTCCATGTCACTGATCCCATGTGAGCTTGGCTCAGTCCTGAGAGCTGCTCCTATCAAAAGTCCCAGCTTTCACTCACCCACAGCAAACAATGCATCTTTAGGTATTTGTTCAGTGCAGACTTGGAAGCACAGGCTCCCTGTGCTGTGCTGAACTGTAAATACCAGCTTCTGAGTTGCTCAGTACAGGTGGTTTCTGAATTCTCTCACTTGAGGCAAATTTCAGTACAAAACTATTCTTAAGCAGTGCTTAAGAATCAACTGCATGCTACAAGAAAAAAGGTATTTATAACTTTCTCTTTTATTCATATGTGTTACTGTAATTATTAAAGATGACTATAGTCAAAGATAAAGTGCATTACATCACTAGGATATATGGACTGCAAATGCAATTTACACTTAGCTGTATTAGAATGACTATTCTTTTCAAATAATTCTAAAATAAGAGTATGCTTTAAGGAGCAGATATATCCTGTCAGTGCTTTAAAATCAGATTACATATTCTGCATGACTGAAATTTGCTCCTCATAGAATGTGCATGCATATGTGGGAGAAAGTAAAAAAAAAGATCCTCTTTTTACTGCTCTTTTCATCTGCACTTTTGAATTCCAAAAGGGAGTTTTATATTAAATCAGAATGGAATTAATTGTAATTAAGACATTTAGTTGTGGGCCATCTCCTCTAAAATTTACCCTTTGCTAACCATCTCCTGTCACAAACCCTTCATCCAACAGTAAGATACTGAGCAAGTGAATGCTTCTGCCTATAAAGTTAAATGTATTTAAATGCTTCGCTGAACTAGATATTTATTACTGATCTCAATTGCCCTATAACTCACGGCTTATTTGGGAAATCCTAACTGCATCTTCAACACATTTGGGTGTTTCCAAAGGCAGTTTCAGCAGAGCAGGAGGGAAGTCAGGTGATCGGCCAGTGCTGCTTCAGCTCCACGCAAGTGCTCCGCAGGTCAGTGCTGAAAGCCCCCGGATTAAGGGCTTAGTTCTGAAGACAGCAGTAGGAATTAGCAGGTGATGGGCAAAACACCAGCGAAAAAAAGGAGGAAAGAGAACTGTTGCAGAAATGTAATCAGCCAGACACTGTAGTTGAAGGAAGAGGGAAGTGGCTCATCTCCCACGACCAGGATGCGCTCCGTGTGTGGGACACTCTGGGGCATGCATGAGGCAAGGAAGAGCCGTGGGGTAGCCCACGCGAGAAGCTGGGGAGCACGGCAGCACCTGCAGGCGACGCCGGTGCTGGTGTGAGCCCCAAGGCCACAGAAGATAGTTTTCCATTCCCACCCAAAAGCCGTGCACTCCACCAAACGCCTTCCTCCCGGGACAGCGCGGCAGGCACCACACGGTCCTGGGACAGGCGAGGAACAGGCCCATGCCCCTCCTGCCACCCACCCGCAAAACTGCTTGAGGCAAGAGCACCTTCTTCCCAGTGGCACGCCACCCTGACAGGCACCACTCCTCAGATCCAGATGTAGCTGCCTTCCCCCGCAGCGCTGGGCTTCTCCTGTCCCCTCCTCAGCGAGGTGGGAGG
>NW_010172971.1:819-19248 GCF_000695765.1 Mesitornis unicolor | reverse complement strand
TGCTGCCGTGGTTTGCGCTCGCCTTGCAAAGCCTGCTGGGCTTGCGTTAGTTTACAAGTCCTGGTCCAAAGCGCTGTTAGTTTATGAGTAATTTTTTGCAAAGCCCGGATGACGTTATATGGGAGTTTACAAGCCGCTCTGCCAAGCCTACTGGCGTTGAGTGAAGTTTACGAGTCATTTTAGAAAGCCTGTTGGTGTTACGTTAGTTTACAGTTTGCTCTGCAAAGCCTGGTGGCAGCATTAGTTTGCAAGCTGTTAATTATTTCTTTTTGGAGCTTTGTGCATGCTGAGTTTTACTGCTTTTGGTTAATTATTAATTATGGATGCAAACATGGGTGCTGCTGTGGCAGAACCTGCCCCCACCACGCATTGGGTCCCTTCTCCCATGAGGAGCCAGCTGTCTCAGTGCTGAGCTGGTTCAGCCCACTCATCCAGCGTTTGCTGGGCCACTGCTGGCCAAAGGGCAAGGGAACCACGCACAGTGGCTTGCGAGCAACAGTTTGCAACCCTCATGTGATAATAACTTTTTTGGTGGGTGTTTTTTGCAGGGTACCAGCGCCATGCACCCCACAGCTGGTGGCTTTCCCCGAGATGAGGAGCCCTTGCTCGAGGAGCCCTTGGTGAACAGATACAGCCGGCAAAAGCCAGGCGACCGCTTACATGGGGCCTACATTATCTTTTTCCTTCTGGGCATCGGGTCCCTGCTGCCCTGGAATTTTTTCATCACGGCAAAGCACTACTGGATGTACAAGCTGCAAAACTGCTCGGATCAGGCAGGCCCAGGGGGACAGGCAGCATCTGATCTGCGGGTGAGTGTGCTGCTTTCAAGGCAGGAGAAAAAAAAAAAAGGCTGTTCTCCTTCCTTACTTGCTCTTTTTCCCCTCTATGTCCCCAGAAGGTGAGTGAATGTCCTCTGGGGTTTTGCCTGCTGCAAACCTTGGGTAGGCATTTATTTGGGAAGCTCAAATAGTTTCAAGGAAGATGCCTAAAACTAAAAGACATAGCACGCTGTGGTCTGTTTTTTTACCTGTATTTGAAGTGCTAAGGTTTAAAAAATTCGGTTTAACCTGCCCTGTAAGCAAGGCTGCCTTTCACAGGACAGTTTCTACAGTACAAGGTAAAAATCTGTTTGTGCTTTTTTTGTCCTTCTTGCTTGGTGAGCCCCAAGCACCGCAGGACTCTGTGCTTTCGCAGCCAGACTTGGCTGCAACTCCCTGCGGGCTGGGAGATAAATTACCCTGAACTTCTGACTCCGTGGTGAGGCATCGAACACATTTTAGGCATTTTCTCCCTTGCACTGGCTGGTGCAGCCCATCATTTGAAGGCAGCAGTGGGGCTTTGCAGGAGCACCAGCCCTGGAGCATGGGACTTGTGATAGTCTCAAGCCTCAGGGTGCTTTACTGCTCTTCCTTCAAGATCTGGCAGGTGTGACCAGAGCATCTCCTTGCAGCCATAAATAGCTGGGTTTTGGCATATGGGATGAGTAGCTTGTCACAGGGCAATTGATGAGCTGGCTTTGGGGCAGCAGGCTTGATGGGCTCTCTGTTTCTCCCCAGAAAAGCCGCCTTCTCTTGCTCCTCATGCCATGACAGGATTGTCTCCCTGTGCCACCCTGACAAAGCAAGGCCATTCCTTTGTGGCTGGAAAAAGTGTCAGTGTGATGAGACCGCATCCTGGTCTCCTGTTGCAGAACTTGTTTGAGTGGTTTGGGCACATCTTGTTTTTATATAAACACAGAGCTTTGTGTCACGTCCACGTTTGCTCTATGATTCTTCACATCAGTATGACATCCATGGCTGTTTTTGTTTTAATAGTCGTTAAGCCTGCTGCCTCTTTGATGGGGAGTAAGTGGAGTGGCACTGATGGTGCTTGCATGCCAGAATGCTGAAGTACTGGTGTGCTGGTGTAAATTGAGATACTGGGCGGATTAAATTGATGGGGACCAACACCATGAATAGGCTGCTTCTGTGCTAGCAAGGGTGCTCAGAGAGGGAGTGAAGGATGCTCCACTACCCCATAGCATGATGTCCTCCCAGATTCCCTGCATCCCATCCACTCCTCATGGCTTCTACGTCAGGTTCATCCAAGGCAGTTCTTGAAAAAGCTGTTTTCCAGTAAAGTATCACTAGGTGTCTTCTTCCTAAAAACTCTTGCACAGCTGTATTCCTGATCAGATCACCTATGTTGAAAGATGTTTTTCTTTTCTCCGTATGGCCGTGACACAATGCTTTCTACTTTCTCCCTTGAAAAGCAACCTAGCTTTTCCATGGCAGTTGAGTCTGATCCCATATAAACCGGTTGGTCCTGTTTCTGCCCTGAGTGGTGAGCCACAGTGCTGCAGCAGGAGGGCTTACCTGCAAACAAAGCTCGGCTGCTCTTGGGTCCAGCCTGCTCGCTGCTGCTAATTTCATGGTCCATGCTCCAGGTAATGCTCTGGTGCCTTCAGCCACCACCGTGAGCCTGGATTGCTTTTCCAGCCCAGCAGGAGCCCAGCTGCCAAGTCCAGGCTGGAGTGGGACAAAAACTGCTTTGCAAAAGCATCTCAGCAATGCCAGGCAATGCTGGCCAACACCAGTGACTCATTTGCCACCGTGATGCTTGTTTGGGGTTTTTATTAAGGTGCTGAGTGTGTGCTGTGCATTGTGGCAGCATGTTTGAGGATGCTGTGGTTAGTATAGGGTTGAACACCTCCATTACATTTCTCGGCTCCGTGGTTGAGGGATGACACCTTCCCTGCGAGAGGCAGAGGTGAGAGGAAGGTGACTTTGGCGAGAAGGAAGATGTCAGATTTGCTTGATATACGTTTCATAACCAAAACTTCACTCTGAAAGCATGTCTGTGATGGGTGGGAATACCCATACAGGGAGAAGAGTTGGATTAATACCCAATGAGCAGGAGCAAAGAGGTGAGATGAGTGTGGAGCCTCATATTTTCCTTTGGTTTAGGCATAGATTAAATTTGCCACTCACCATTCTGCCACTGCATTAAAAACGTTGTGTGAGGCCTTTGCTTTTGCACAGAAACGACAGCAATTGAAAACTTTCTACGTGGCTTTTTCTTTCCAGCAGGGTTTGGCCACAAGTAAAGCAGGGTAAAATTTCCCAGCGCAGTGCAGGCTCCTCAGTTTCTTAAATACTTTCCCCTGCTCTCTTCGTGCTGCCGGTGTGAGCACGTTTGTTTGGAACAAATGTTTTCTTTCCCTGGGGTTCTTGAAACACAGTATCTCTGCTGGATTACTGCAAGTGTGGATACTCTTTCACTTGAATGAAAGTGTTACAAAGTCTTTCCCCCCACACACAGAAGATAAAGAAAATTAACTTGGAAGTATATTAAATATCCCTGAGTTGGTTTTGGGGTTTGTTTTAAGTAGGCTGATAAATAGCTTTTAGTTTTAGCAGCCAACTTTGCATTTTGTTTTGTCTTTTCTCCTATAATTCATCACATGGCCGTAGGGCTTTGAGCCTCCTGCTTCACCAAGCTGATGCTAAGTGCAGGTATTTATGTCTCTGTCTATATGGACCTGCTAGGAGCAATTATTAGATTTTTTCCATCGCTTACAGTGAAGCTCCTGATAGGGAAGAATTAATGAACATGCTCGTAAACTGATTAAAAGACTGGGACGCAAAGCTGCAAATAAAAAGAGAAATGTGTGGAGAAAACGTGCCGACTGCCTTCTCATGCTCGGCCGCGACGTGGCCCCATCTCCGTAGCTAGGTAACTGCAGAAAATGAAAGCCCATCGCAATAGGGGTGAATATGTAGGTCATCCTCTTTGTGATCATCGTCCCGCCTGCTGGCTGAGATTCCCGCAGAAAAAAAAACAGAGGATTAAGCACCTCGAAGGGGAGGAGATGGAGTAGACACACTTTAACAGAGTAATACATAAAATGGATTGAAAATGTAAGTGTTTGGCTGCAATCTTGGCAGAGAAATCTCTCTCTCTCTGCTGTGGTTATTGCTTTCTGCGTGCCCAGCCTGACCTCTGTGCGAGGTGGGCTGGTGAATATTGACTGATGCTGCAGCTGACTTGCTCGGATGATGTACAAGTTCCCAGTGTAAATGTGTGCTGAGTTTCAATACAGTTTCTCAGCGAGTTTCATGTGTGCAGAGAAGGAGACCAGGAGGGAAAATAATGTCCCCGTGACCCTGCTCAGGCTGCATTTGTTCGAACACGTTCTCAGGCATGGTGTCCCAGTTGCTCTGCGTGGAGAGGAATGCACAGATTTGCCAGCCGTTGCGGGCTTTTGAGGCAGTCGGCTAATAATATTAATGCCTTTGTGTCCCAGTTTATGAAAACTAGCCCTCATGGAGCTCAGGTAGGATAAAAAGTTCTGGGGCTTTGTTCAGGATGCCAGAGCCAGCAGGAGAAATTCAGACCTCCTTCTTTCGTGTGCTGCCCCATGGGACCAGTGCAGCAGTAAGGCAGGTATTTCCTTCACCATTTTTTGCTTCTGAATTTATTATGTCCCTAATTTCCTGAAATATCCCTGGGCTCTTTCAGGATCAGAGAGCCCTGGTTTGGTTTCCATCGCCTGCTTCCTTTCCCTGTCATTCTGAGCAGCTTTGCAACACGTGCTACAATGCACTGAGGTGAACATCTCCATCATCATTTCCCACGTGTGCTATATTGTACTGTATTTAGAACCTGAAATTCATGTGTTGCTGCCACCCACCAACCTTTCTTTCTTTATTTATTTTTTTTTCCCTGGCAGGACTTTTTTGAGAGTTACATCTCCATTGCTTCAACTGTGCCCTCGGTGCTATGCCTGATCGGAAACTTCTTGCTCGTCAATAAGTAAGTGCCGCTCTGTCCCCAGCTCTGTTAGCTGTGGCTCTCCCTGCTGTGCCTGCATCACTCTTGCTTTTCTCTGGCTTCAGCTGTGGATCCCAGCTCAGCCTCTCCTTCCTTTGGGGGTTAGCCATGGGGGACACAGGCCATCATGAGCACAGCCTCTCTCTGTGGCCAAAATCCTATCATCTGCCCCTGCCGGAATTGCAGCCAGCTGAGGTGAAGTGAGCTGAAGCACTCTGCTTTCCACCAGCAGCACCCTTGCCTGAGGTTGGCTTGAGCTGCACCACTAAATAAATAATTCCTTGTCTTGGCAAACAGTCTTTCTGCTTAAAAATGCCATCATTGTCACCAGGGTACTGGCTGATGAGAGCTGGGCTCATCCAGACAGAGGTAGCACCTTTCTGTAGCCCTACCAGCCATTGAACTGGGTTAAAAAAGGACCAACTGTGCCTTGTGACAAGCTTGACTTAAATCTAAAATAGCCACATCCCTTCATTTGTACCCTTCCTTATCCCAGATCAAGCCCCTGCATGTTTTGAGGCCAAGCAGAATGTGTTTCTGTGCTTCATCTCTAGATCTTGGCTGCTGGTCCAGCTCCCCACCTCTCTCCCTTGCCCCTTCCGTCCTGCCTCCAGCCAGACCACCCAGTCTCCTGGCTGGGCAATAACAACATTGCTCAAACAGCTGGTTGTCTCCTAGTGACACCCCTTGGGTTGCTTTCACCCAGCCTGCTGTGTTCCCCAGGCAGACTTTGTTGCTGCTGCTGTATGTTGCTCCAGCAATGGGTGTAGCTCCTGATTTTGGGGACAAATGGGTATTTACCAATCAATTTTGCTTATAGACTTAGTTCTGCTCATGGAAAAAGTGAAAACCGCAGAGTTGATGTCCATGGCCTTCTATGAAAAATCATAAATTTTTTAATTCCTCATCACCCCCACCTTTTTCTTTATTTTCTTTGATCCTTCTCACAGCAGAGGAGTTAGTGTCCTCTGCATCCCACCTTCACATTGTAGTTTTAAATGCAGGAGTCTCTCCTTCCACTTGTGCCCAGGGTGCCTGCCAGCGTCCGGATCCTGTCCTCCCTCTTCATCATGCTGGCCATCTTCCTGGTGATCACGGTGCTGGTGAAGGTTGACACCTCCACCTGGACCACCAGCTTCTTTGCCCTCACCATTGGATGCGTGGTCGTTGTCAGCAGTGCCTCAACCGTCTTCAGCAGCAGCATCTTCGGTGTGTGCAGCTGCTTCCCCATGAAGAACTTGCAGGCGCTCATCTCAGGTTGGTGTCCCGCAGGCCTGCTGTCCTGGTGGGACTGTGCTCTTGGGCTTTCTGTGGTTGGGTGGTTGGTTTTCTTTCCCTTCTGTCTGGCGTTTTGTCACATGGGGTTTATTTTAGAATCTGAAGTTTGTGTTAAAGATAAAGGGAAGTTGCTTAGGGAGAAACAACCTTGGTCACATGAGCCGGTGCTCCTGTTTCTGTAAATACCCATGAACCACAGTGCTGAGAGCTCAGCAAAGATGAGGAGAGCACTGGTCTTTCACTGTCCCTGCCCAAGAGGCGAACACCCTGCAGAGCAGCTCCAGGCAGTGCCATAGCTTGACCTGGTGATTTGTTCTGTGCAGGGAGAAGGGGGGAAGGAGGTACATCCCTCAGCTCCGCTGTTTCCAGCTGGGGGAGTCTTCAGCTGTGCATTATCTCCTCCTTTCTGTTCAGCATCTCCACGAGTGATGAGAGGCACACTGGGAGCCATGAGTGATGAGTTCCCTGGAGGTCTGATAATGTTATAAATGTGCTGTGGAACAGCTGACAAACTAAGAGGGGAAAATCAAGATGGAGAATTTTTTTCTGGGGCTGAGACAGAAGTGTTTTAATGAGTTTAGCCCAGTGGGGAAATCACCGCATCTCCGAGACAATGTACCTGTTGCTGGTGGCTTGAATCCCCATTTGGGGGAGTGCAGAAGAGTGGTGGTTACATGTGTGCTGGTGGAAAGCCACGTTTAGGCTCTGGGCCTTCTCTGCAGGAATTGGCACATGCAAGCCCAGCAGGTCAGGTCCCATCCTGACCCTTGTGCAGTGCTGCACAAGGAAGTGTTGGAAGGGGATGCAGGACAAGACCTGGGCGGTGCAGCCCCACAAATAGCTGTGCTGCAGCAAGGCGTGGAAACGGAGATGAGGTGGTGTGCAGCTGCACCTCGAGCCAGGTTTGGGGAGCAGTGTGTAGGGCAGGGGGGTGAGCTGCTTCCCCTGGGGGGTTTGTGCATGCCAGGAGATGTTAATAAGAGGATGCTGTTGGTTTTGGGTTCCCCCTCTGCATCAAAGTCCTCCATGCTGGAGGTGCTGTGGGTTGCTCTCTGCCACCTCGATGTCCTTCACCTGTACCAATCTCGGTTGGGCTGGTTTGGCCCTGGGTGCTGAGCTCTATCTCTCTGGTCCCCTGCGCAGGTCAGGCCATGGGTGGCACAGTCAGCGCCATCGCCTCTTTGATTGACCTGGCGGCAGCAGCCGATGTTACTGACAGCGCCCTGGCCTACTTCCTCACCGCTGACATCTTCATCGTCATCTGTGTCATGGTGTACCTCCTCCTCCCCAGGCTAGAGTACTCCAGGTGAGTGGACTAGGCTGCCGTGGGCATCCCACAAGTGCCAGTTGGGAGGGTTTGCCACTGTCGATGCTGAGCAGGCTTGCAGGAGGGACCCATGGGATGCTTGCTATGCCTGTCCCTGCCTCATCACCACCCCGACATCCCACCATGCGCTCTGGCTCCAATGCTGCACTGCCACCAGCTGTGCTTCCTCATTTGACCAAAACCACAGACTGAAACCACAGACCGAAACTCAGTGGCCACCCCAGTGCCTGCTGAGTTTCTGTCAAGCCTCCCTGGGGAGAGAAGGGTGCTGATGCAGGAGCTTCCGAAATGCATGTAGTCAGCAGAGGGCCATGATCTGGAAGCAGCCAGCCACGTGGGTCCCCACAGGGAGTCTGTATCTGCAATGTTATTCACTGATGTACGTGATCCATTGGTTTTGTTGGTGTTGCAACCCCTGAAACCATCTGCCCTGCCAAATGCCCCCATGCAGTAGGTCCCCCCTGTGAACCACTGAGGGTGTAAAGGGATTCCTGTGGTGGGGAAGAGGGGGTGGTGGGTCCCTGAGGGTCAGCTCTCCATATGAGGAGAACTGGAGGTGCCGTGGGGTTGCTGCAACTGCCTTTGTTGTGTCCAGTCAAATTCTCTGCTGCTTTCTCACCAAATCTCAGTTTGGGTCATCCCCTTCCATGCTTGGCTAGTAATCTCCCTCCTCTTCCTTTTCCAGGTATTACATGAGCAGCCAGAGGGACACCCCGTCTTTGGCTGCCATGCCACCCAGCAGCTCTGGGGAGGATGAGGCAGAGCCAGGAGGCACCACAAATACTTCCATCCTTGCAAAAAGCACTGGCATCTCCCCGCTCTGCCTCATCCTGCAGAAGACTGCCCTCCTTGGCTTCTGCCTCTTCTATGTCTTCTTCATCTCAATCATCATTTTCCCTTCTCTCTCCTCCAACATTGAGTCAATGAGCAAGTACTCGGGAAGTCTGTGGAGCACCAAGTACTTTGCACCACTCACCAGTTTCCTCCTGTACAATTTCGCTGACTGGTGTGGAAGGCAAATCACTGCCTGGATCCAAGTTCCTGGCCCCAAGAGCAAGCTGCTACCTGTCCTTGTCCTCCTCAGGACCATCTTCCTCCCTCTCTTCATCCTCAGCAACTACCAACCCCGGGCTCATATCCAGATGGTGGTCTTCAACAGAGACATCTACCCAGTGGTCTTCACGTTGCTGCTGGGGCTGAGCAATGGCTACCTGGGGACGCTGGTCATCATCTATGGCCCCAAGATTGTGCCGAAAGAGCTGGCTGAGGCGACAGGGGTGGTGATGACATTTTACCTCATGCTGGGCCTGGCTGTGGGGTCTGCCTGCTCCGCTCTTGTTGTCCACCTTGTGTAGAGGAGCAGCTGGGGGGTATACCCTTGGTTTGCAGTGGGGCTGTCAGGTATTTAGGGTTTTTTTTCTCCCAAAAAGCTAGGCACGCTGCAGTTTTGGGGCAGGCTACCTGTTTTGGGGAGAAATTGCATCCAGGGGAAAAGTCCTCCTTCTGGGAAGGGGTGTCCCCTGGGCTTGGGAGCTCCCGTCAAACCTTTGCAACTTTCAGCTCGACCAGAGCAGATGGACCAAAAAAACGCCTTGTCCTCCCCAGGGAGCTCAGGGAAGCACTGGGAACACAGAGGAACCTGTACCTCACTCCAGTGTCGGTGGGCAAGTGGGGCTTGCTGGTGCCACTGCACTGGTTTTAAAGTGAAGCAAGGGCTTTTGGCAGCACCTTGAGTTTTGCTGCCTCATTGTTATGAGTTTAGCCCTGCAGTGTTCTGGTTGTCTCAGGGGGATTCCCATTCATCAGGCTGTGATGGTGCAGTTGAGCTGAAGGGGATCTGAGTTCTGGAGCAGCTTCCAGCAAGATCCGGGAGCAGCTAGCAGCTGTGCCAGAGAGCAGGGCACTGTTTCGGGGGTTTTCATACATTCATCCCATGAAAAAACATATATAAGGGAAACCTCTTCACTTGGACTTCTGCTTGCTTTAATTTTTCCAGATAAAATTGAATAAGGGATCGTCCAGCCCCCAGCATGGTGCTGCTGGTGCCGGGGCTGTATGTTGTGGCCAACCTGAGACCATTTCTCCTGCTGTGACCATGGTGTGATGATTGTAGGCACCAACTTACCTGTCTGCAGCTGAACCCCAAGGAAAGAGAAATGTTGAGTGGTCCTAACCTAAGGTTTTTTAAGGTGCCTTTAGTCTGCATTGAGAGATGTCTATAAAAGCCAGGGAGAGCTATTAGAGATGTGATGTGATGATGTTCACAGTGGAAAGCTGATTAATTTAGGTAGACAGTTGGCACATGATCTCCAGACACTTTCCGAGGGGTGAGCTACTATAACACCCAACAAGAAGGGCCACCCAAAAGGGACGGGCTTTAAAGCCACTTAAACTTCCAGACTAAATAAATTTATGGCATTTATTTACTCAAATCGGATGGATTCATGGTCTAGGAGAGGTGAACTGGTAAGTAAAGATGTAACGGCATAACTTGGCACTGCAGCTGATAGCTCAGGGGTGCTATCTGTGGAAAATACTTCCTTTTAAGACTGGGTCATTAGTAGATGCACTCTCAGCATCTGCTTGCCCAAGTAGTGGTGAAGCAGCTGGTCTGCGTTGCCAGGCCATCTCCTGGCTGTGCTGGATATGGTGGTTAACAAGGGGGAGGATGCAGGGCTGGTGTCTTGCCTGGCTTTGCTGGGCAAACAGGGGGATCAAAACCAGTTATTGCCATGGGGTGAAAGGTAGGCTTGGTGGGCATTGGTTTTTTGTATAAATCCTTTCCAATGTTTTGTCTGGGCTCAGTGGTTATACAGATACAGTTTTGCTTTATGGCTGATTTTTATTTTAAACATAAAATCCAGACATGAGTAGAAAATTTACAGGGTGTGTGGTACCAAGGGGCAGCTTTTTGACACATGGCTTTGCATGTCTGGGCTCTTAGTCCTGTCACTTCGGGAGGTTTGCAGCCCTTTGGCCCCTGGTGCTTGGCCAGGGGTTGCTTTGGCCAGCATTGACCCAGGTGAAGAGACCTTGGCTTGAAGGGCAGCCCAAGGGCTGAGGTAGCCAGTTGTTGGCTGGGCGCTGCTTGTGGGGATGAGTGCTCCCATGACCTCTGCATTACTTGGGGTAATGTGGTAGTCATGTCTAAAAAGCCCAAGCCAACCTCGTGTTGGCAACCAAACCATCCCTTTGTGGCCTTCGGTGCTTCCCGCTTGAGAGCCTGCCATGTGATCTGCTCTTCTTGGCTCATACGTTTTCCTCTGACCCCAGGTACGATGAGATTCTGCTTGTCTGGTGACTGATTTGCACCTCTCCTGATCCTCTCCATCATGTTACAGACCAAATACCTCTTGAGACAAAACTTACTTATCTGGTACCTTTGCTAATAAAGTTAATTCTTGATACTGTGCAACTGCTTGTATCTGGAGTGATTTCTCTTGGAGACACACTGGTGCATGCACTTCAGGTTTGCATTTTTCCTTCTGGTCATCCATCTCTCCCAACTTGGGTTGTAAACTCAGATAAATCGTCGAGAAGGGCTAGGTGAAGGAGCCCTGAGTGAATTGCTTTGAGAACCTGGTTGTTCTAATTTAATATCTCCAAAGGACCCGCAGGTAGGTGCGGAGAGCGTACTTATTGCATCTGCAGGGCAAGCAGGCAAAAAGGGACTTTGTCCTTTGTCTTTCATGGTATTCAGCTAAGAGAAGTTAGCTGAATGAGGGGAAAAATCAATACAGGTTCAAATTGGGTAAGAATCAGGTCTGAGTATGAAGCAGGGGTCTGCTGGTGGGAGCATGGTGGTATGAGGATGGATACCGATGGGCAGCCAGAGTCATGAGCGTGTGGGTGATCCCCCTGCAAAGGGGGACCAGTTATTTATTGAGCATCTCATATAGTGGCAGGGAAGTAATTAGTGCTGTATACTGCCTGGGCAAAGTCACATCTGATGCTCTGTGTAGACCATACCGAAGAGCTCAAGCTAAGAAAATGCAGAATGGTGAGGGAAACGGTGCTTGCAAGGCAGAATGAAGGATGTTGTGTCTCAGGTGCATTAGTCAAAATGCCACCATAGTTTATTACATAATAGTTTTAAATAATGTCTTTGATGAGGAATGTCACCATCCACTCCAGCTTCCAGTTCAGGAATTGTGTGCTCCCTGCTCTACACCAGCATTGGGGTGGCACAGCCAGTAGAAATGCTATGGGGGTCGATAACTTACTTCAGGGTATTTAGCCAGGAGTTTACACTTTTTTTTTCTTCCAGGTCTCAAAGAGCTCTACAAGAGGGAGTTGCTCCCTAGATCTTTGGACCTGGGACACTTGAGGTCCAGAGGAAGTCCTCAGGTATTGGCAGGGCTTGGAGCTGAGCTGAATCTTGAGTACTGTCCAAAATGGTGTTGCCAGATTTTTATTGCTTTAAATAATGCCATCCCCTCAGTCGCTTAAGAAAGACTAGCAAGGTTGTAAATATTTTTGCCATCTTTCAGCCAAGGGTTGTGAGCTGGCTGGCAGGGGAAGGACTGTATGCTCTCTGCAGGGCTTGGCCTCCTCTCACTGGTGGGCATAAAATGAGTCATGCAGGCTCTTGCAAAATTCATGAGGGTAGGCCCACAGAGTGAAACTAAATCAAAGATGTGCATGAATCCCAGCTCAGTGCCAAGTGACAAAGTTTGCCCAGCACTCGGGGCCAGTGTCACTAGCAAATTGATCCAGAGGATGGGGAGCCCCCATGCTGCCCTAGCTCTGCAGAGGGCTGGCAGTCCGGCATGGTCAGGATGCTGTGCCTGCTCCGCGCTGGGTCCTCCGATGACCTTAGGTGTTCAAGTCAACTGGCTGAGGGGAGATGAAAGCCGCGAACTGGCAAAGCAATGCCAGCAAGATGGGAGGGTGCAGGGAGCAGGAGGGGGTTGGATGAAAGGACAGGAAGCAGAGGAGATGCATCTGTTGCAGCTTCTGCTCAAAGGAGACCTGCCTGGATGGGTTACTGTGTGACCTGGCCTGGGTGATCCTGCTCTGGCAGGGGGGTTGTACTGGATGAGCTTTTGAGGTCCCTTCCAACTCCTGTGATTCTGTGAGACTGACAGAGCCTGTGCCTGAACTTTTTTTGTTCTCTTTCAGCTTAGTGGTGCCAACTACTCCTTCCTGCTTCAGAGCTGCAGCCAGTAAGCGTAGATATTGCGGGTTTTAAAGTCAACAAATGTGCTTGAGGAGAAAAGGAAACTTTCTTTCAGCTTAGTGGTGCCAACTACTCCTTCCCGCTTCAGAGCTGCAGCCAGTAAGTGTAGATATTGGAGGGTTTAAAGTAAACAAATGTGCTTGAGGAGAAAAGGAAACTTCTGTTACAGAGTGACACTTATGCCCCATCAGTCACAAGTGACCATCCTGGCCTCGCCTGTTCCCACTCAGTGGAGCATCCCACAGTTTTAGAAACGTTGCCATCTCTCTATCTGTGACACTTATGCCCCATCAGTCACAAGTGACCATCCCAAAGCCTGGCCTCACCTGTTCCCACTCAGTGGAGCATCCCACAGGTTTAGAAACGTTGCCATCTCTCTATCTGTGATAGCAGCCTCTGCATTACAGTGGCTTTGGTGCAGCACTATTACCCTTTGGAAGGCAGAGGCATCTTTGAAACAACCTTGCTGTCGTTCATCATCACTTTAGTGGTGTCCAAAGAGCAGCTCTGCTGCCTCTTGTCTGCTCCATTGTACATGTTCTAGGGTAGGACTCATCTCTTTAGTGCTTTGCTGGGATGTGCAGTGGGTCAAAAGCCCAGACAGCTGAAGTGGGATTGCCTTTGGTGGCAAGGTATTTTAGCTCTTGGCCCTTTTTTCCCTTCGCCTATACTCGCACACAAGGGGTGAAGCCCCGCCAACCTCCGCAGCTTTGTGGCACACCTCCAGGGGAGCATCCTTCTGACAAGGGACACATGAGCCAAGGGCTCAAAATACCTGTGGTCATCAGCAGCAGGGTCTCAGGGAGGGCCACAGTCCCCAGCAAATGAGCTGAGCTGATCCTGCCCCTCTGCAGGCGCCCCAGAGGAAAAAAACTTTGCTTTGAAACCTCGCCAGCCAGCTGCAGGCTTGCCCGGCTGCTGTTCTCCTTTTACATGTTTTATGGAGTAATTTGTACTATATTTACACGATGGTGATAAACAGTTTTTAAAATGGAAGGGAAGAAAATGCTGTTGAATGGATTGTTACAAAAAAGCCCTGTTTGCCATTCCAGCAGGGGGAAAAAGAGGGATAAAAATCACCATCCTAGGGACATGCTGTTCGTCAGATTTGGGTATTTTTTCCCTTGATTTGTGTGCCTAATGTGAGGAGAAGTCGCAGATGCATGCTGAATTCTGCAGAGAACATATGCATGCATTTAAATCATTTACAGCATTTACTGGTGCAATTGTAAAGCACATTATTTTTCTGCATTTGTAATTAGGCTCTAAACAGATGGTGAAGGACTGTAGCTTCTGATTAGGCAGGCTTGTGCTCTGTTGGACGGCACTGTGAGAGCAAACTGAGCTCAGAAAGTTTCCCTCCTAATTTATCACGCCATGGTGGGGGGGGATAGAGTATCTGGGGCTGGCTGAGCACAAATTCCAGCGTGCCCATAGCAGGCTGGGAAAAGCTGAGCGAGCCAGTGCATTCATTCCCTCTGCTGTCCCTGCTTTCTGATGGATGGGGTGCACACACACACCCCAACCCCCCCAGCTCTGCTTCAATTCCAGATTTCACAGTCCTGCCTCACTCTGTGCTGCAGAGCTTTGGGTACCCAGCAGCGCAGGATGGAGCGTCTGCTTTGACAAATGTTTTTAATATGAAGCAGAAGGCTGGGGTTTGAGAAGGGGCTTTAAAGCAAGAGCAAGCTCCAGGCTTGCGGCTGCCATATGAGAAGTGAGAGTGCCTGCCGAGAGTTAGCTCCACTCTTTGGCATCGTGTTTACTCTGCCATCCTGGCCAACCCTTGCCTTGGCAAGGTGGGTAGAGCTCGACTGGGGGCAACCTTGGGAGCCTCAACAGCGATGTGGGTTGGCCCATTGGCTCTTCATCTCGAGGACCTGGCTCCTGTTTTAAATGCATCATGTCGGTGATGTGCTAGCCTCATTTTTTTACCTCAAACAGCAGCAACAGCTCTCCACAGCCAAAGTGCAAGTACCTCTGTGCTAATTCTGTGTTCCCTTGCATGCACTCTCCATCCAGCTGGTCAGGAGTTTCCCCTCACTGTCCTGCAGTCACATGGAGGAGAATTTATTAGGTGTTACTTGTACTTCTTCCTACAGTTTCTTATGTTTCTGGCTTACCTCCTTAAAGCAGAGGCGTGTTAACTTAGCCAAAATGGATTAAATGAAAGGCAATAGGAAGAGCAGAGGAGCACAGCGTGGGCCTAAGCAGCTCAGATGGACACATGGGGCTGGAAGTTGGATTGCTGGACAGACAGCATAGGTGCCCTCCAGGTTTTCCCCAAGGCAACTGTGTGACCAAATTTACTTTGTGTCCCCTCTGCTTCTTCCTTCCCGGCTGTGAAAATGGTGATGACATGGGACATTTTGCCCTTGTGTTTTTGTCCTGCAGCTCTCCCGATTTACCATCAAGGTTACACACAGGGGTGCCCAAGAGCTGGCTAAGAGGGAGGTCATTTTTCTACCCTGCACACCATTCGACCCCAAAAAATGGACATCCTGGACACGTAGCTCAGGGGCCTCACTGTGGGTAAGGTGACACAGCAAAGGATATGGTGGCATGGGGCAGAAAGGCACATCCAGCCTGACCTGGGGAGAGGCAGAGGGCTGCCGTGTGGGAGCTGTGCCTGTAGATGGCACTTTTGCGGAGGAGGAAAGAAAAACGGAGAAGGGGAAAAAAGCCGGCTGGTAAGGTAGGGCTGAAAGCTGAGAGAAAGGTGCTGTGGGTGTGTGGCATGAGGTGACCCAGGGCAGTCATCCCCCGGGGAGAGCAGGACACGGCTCCCAAAGCTGCCCCCCTCTCGCTGTCACTGCTCTTGCTCAAGGCTGCCTGTTGCAATTATCTCCAAATGGTCGCTACTCTGAATTTACTAACCGTCCTTTTTAGGAAATTACACTGAGAGCCGTCTCAAAAGCCAGTGAAAAGCACCCCAGCTGCTCAGAGAGTTGGTATGAAGGGATTTTTACCCTCAAGAACCCCTTCTGGACAGAACAAGCCCAGCCAGGGGCCACTGGATCTCTTGGTCTCCTTAGCAGGGGATGCATCCTGTCCACTTTCACCAGTACAACTTGGGCCACAAAGGGAAATGATGAACTTTGAAAACGTGCTGCTTTGGGGTCTGCAAAGGGCAGAGCTTCAGGGCTTCGGCCAGGTCTGCCTGGAGTGGTCCTGCAAGGTTTTTCAGAGCTCACACCTCAATCCTTTTGGCTGTGTGTTGTCAACATGCTGCAGCTCTGGCTGTCTGGTCCCTGTTACCCTGGGACAGCTGGGGATGCCTGGTTCAGGGATAGCTCAGCTGGACCCACCTGTAAATGTGAGCTGGCAGACCCCCAATGGAGGGTGCCACATGAATTGGGCATGTGCTACAAGTGTGTGCATAGCTCCTGCCCTTCCCACCATCTTTAAATGCGTTTGCTTTACACTCTGTATGGACTATTGCCTTACAAAGTCACAATTTGAAATGCAGTATGGCTTTATTTTTAAAGGAAAAAAAGAAACTAGCTGCTCTTTCAGTGCTTTTCTTCTACAGAGAGAGAAAATGCGAGCAATCCCTTAACTTTGCTCAGATTCCTCTCCTGCCTCCTTCACTCCTAAATTCCTAAACAAACAGCATGATCCTAATATTGGCCTTAAAATTCTGTGTGAAATGGACCTGGAAATTAATTTCACACCGGAAAAAACAGCTCACCATCAGCCGCAGCAAAGGTGGTTGAAAAGAAAACCCTGCGACCACTGTACAAATTAATTCTGCAATGCCGGTGAGGGGGTCACACAAGGGAGCTGTCTCCCTTGTCCTGACATCCCGACCCACACTATAATGTTGGATGCTGGAAAGCTGCAGGTGGTGGAGGATAACACCAACACCAAGGAGCTCGCAGTCCAGGGGGACAAAATCATTGTGTCCTCAAAGAAAGTGAAAGCAGGGGGCATGGGTTGCCTCTTCCTGAGTGAAAAAAGCCCTCCTGCTGTTTCGCTCGGGTTTTATTTACTGGACAGGGCTGATAGTTTGGGGAAGCACATCAAGGGATCCTTGTGGGAGACTCCTGGGGAAAAGGAGGCGTGAAGAAATGACTGATGGTACAATATTGCATGTGCTGGTTGTCAGGCAGCTGATGCCCGTGTAGACCCTGGGGTCTGTGGCAGTACGTGGTCCGTGGCAAGCAGAGCTAATTCAGTACCTTAGTTGGGCAGGATTTTGCACGTGCCTGCATTTTACCTGCTTTCATGTGATATTTCATCTCTTTAGAGACTTAAAGGCAAATGGCAATCCCACCTTTCACATCAGAAGGGCCAGGAAGGGCAGAGAGAGGAGTGATACCCTGTGAGGATAGTTGGATGGAGAAATGTTCTGTGGTTAGACAGAAAATGAGAGGGGGAGAAGCCCTGCAGTACAATTTCAAGGTTGAATGAGTGGTGCCAGGAGGCTGTGACGGCTCTGCCTAGCCGCTCTGCATTCACACGCACAACAGCAAGGGGAGGTCACAGGATCTGGTTCCAAAAAAAGAAGGTTTCCCAGTAATGAGCCCATGGAGAAAGGTTGGGACAGTGGGGACATTATCCCAGCCCTCCTGCTAGCCACTGTGCTCCCTGCCTTGTAGGGTTGGTATTAATTGTGGTGACCTCCAATCCCAATGGCAACTGGAAGCATCCCTCTGCTTGCAATGCATTACTTCATCTTAATATCTTTTTTTTCCAGCTATGAGCTTGTTAAAAGACAATGCTAATGGCACATCCCCTGTGGGCTGCGTCTCAGAGTGACATTGCTTCCTTCAAACAGGAGCTTGGAAACGTCAACCGAGTGAGTTAGTTTGAGGTCCAGCCTGCACACAGCTATTGCTGCTGGTACATGATTTAAACCAAGCCTGACAGAAAGCTACAGGTCACAAGATACTGAATTCTTGTGGGTTTTATGAACCTACCCAGTGAAATCCCAGTAGTCCTCTTCCCCAGTGGGAAAGGCTGCACCCTGGGCTCCACTGGGAGTTGGACCAGGAGTCCAAGCGGGATGCACAGGCCAGGTGGAACTCAGTTTTGTTAAAGCTGACTCATGTAAAAGGTGACAGGTCTTCAAACTGGTCACGATGTGATTCGAAAGCCAGCTGCTCAGCTTGCAAGGCATAGGAATCGGACGGTGATTAGGCAGAGGAGAGGTGTGATTCTATTTAAATAGAAACACTGAGCTGAATTTATCACGGAAGTCATTAAGGGAGACATTGCTTGTGTGAAGAGGCAACAGACAGACTTGAAACATGTCTTCAAGTTGCTTAACATATGGCTTTGCTTTGGTGTTTCCCCCCTCCCCCTTTTTGTTGTTTCTTCCCCTAATTAGTTCCCTGGCTTTATGGACGTGCCTGGCATGCTGGTTGTAGGCACACTGTGTTGTGCCAGTGAGGAGAAGGGAGGGATGAAGAGCCCAGGAGAGAGAAACCACCCGGACCAGCATGGGCTCAGCTCAGCAGGATGCTCAGAGCCCTGCACCAGTAGTGCCTGCACCCTTTGCACTCTTTGTAACCTGCAATTTTAGGACAAGCCGAGATATCAAGGGCAAATCCTTGGCAAACCCAAACTCTTTGTAACCTGCAATTTTAGGACAAGCCCAGGTATAGAGGGCAAATCCTTGGCAAACCCAGTACAACCTAGGTGTGATGTGAGGAAATTATTTGCCAGCACTTCGGTTAACTACAGGCAACACATCCCACTCAACTATTTGCCAGGGACTTCTGTTTTTAACCCCAAAACAGCTACAGGTGTGCCAGGGCTGGCTTTGGTTTGCAACATTGGACTTAGCCGCTTGTCTGCAGCTTAATCAGGTTTGGGGAAGCCACCTGCC
>NW_010172971.1:0-788 GCF_000695765.1 Mesitornis unicolor | reverse complement strand
TGCTGAACATGGGGAGGGCAGGTCCCTCATCCTGGGAGGCTGCTGCAGTGCTCCCCTCCCCAGGGGTAAAGGCACCAGGAGCAGACTTCTGCCCAACTCACATCAATCAGTCCAGGAGCTGTGGTAATTGCATAATTAGCAGAAGCTGCTTAAGAGAATGCAAGGCCTTAATTATCCCCTCCTGCGAAGGTACTTGCCTACTGCTGCTTCAGGGGGAGGGACATGAAGGTGAGTGGATGGGAAGGCTCCTGGCATTGTCAAGTAGGGCTCCAGAAGGGGCTTTAAGCAGCTCAAACGGTGCTTGTTTAGTGTTTTAATTAAAACTGCTTGGGATGGAGTTTGGTGGGAAGGTAAAGCTCCTCCAAATCAGGAGTTGTGGGGGGCTTGTTTGTGTGTGTGTGTGCATGCAGCTGAGCAGGACCCAAAGCCCTGGCCCATCAGGGGTTGGGGGGACACAGAGAGGGCTGTATTACCCCCTTGATGTGGGGACTGGTGTCATTACAGGCTGCTTCTATGGTTTTGTGGCTTCTACAAGGGCAAGAAATAAGATGAAGTGGTGGGATTTGGCTACTTTCCCTAAAGCTGCTTGTAGGGAGGGCTAGGACTGGAGGCAAGGGTTTGCCCTGCAATGTTCTGCTGGGTTTAGGAAAGCCTGGATGACCCAGGGTTGGAGGGGACTGGTGGTGGCTAGAGCGTGGCAGGTGAGGTGGAAATGTGCATCAGTAGCACGGCAAAAATAACACCGTGTCTGTAGAAACGGAGACACCGGGTGCTGGGAAGGAAGAGCT
>NW_010172970.1:5270-5492 GCF_000695765.1 Mesitornis unicolor | reverse complement strand
GGCTTCAGGTGACGGGGGCTACTACCCGTGGGGCGACTTGACATGGGGGGTGCTGGCCATGGCTGTGTCACTACCCACGGGGGCTAGCAGCCGTGGGTGAGTTACCCATGGGGGGGCTACTAGCCACGGAGACCGCTAGCCGTGGGGGTTACTAACCATGGGTGTGTTAGTACCCACAGGGGCTAGTAGCTGTGGGGGTGTTACCCATGGAGGGGTACTGGC
>NW_010172970.1:2465-5243 GCF_000695765.1 Mesitornis unicolor | reverse complement strand
GGCTGCTAGCTATGGGGGTTACTACCTGTGGGACTAGTAGCACAGGGACAGCTAGCCACGGGAGCTGGTAGCCCCCGGTCTTTGCAGGTGTGTGTGGCCCATGGGAGCACGGGGACGCTCTCCACCACCCCGAGCATCCCAGGGCTGCACCCACTGGGGACTCCCCCCATCGGACTCTCCCTGCTCCATCTTCCTGCGTGTATGGGAGCTGCTTTGTTGCTGTCGGGGGCTGGGGGGTGTGGCTACAAGGGGGCTCCTGCACCCCGGCTATGGTGCGAACTTGACCCAGGCCCAGCTTTGGCTGGGGTCAGGCGGGAAGGTCCATCCTCTCCAGATGGCTCCTGGAAAGTATATATTTAGCTAAAAAGGGTTTTTTCCCACCTGAAGAGGTGATGGAGATCAGTGGGTCAGCCAGCCACGGGCAGCCAGGTGAACGTGGGCACCAGGGTGGGCAGTGGCAGCACAGCTGCTCCCCGGGCACACATCACCCAGGTCACCAATGGCTTGGAGCAAGATAAGGAGATGGCAGGGACCCCCGGCTCTGCAGAGAAGGCCAGAAGAGGAGGTGTTTCCCAAGGAGCCCATTCCCAAAGGGCCTTGGCCGAGCTGGGCCTAAGTGCTCACCCTCTTGGGTGCCCAAGCTGCTGGACAGTGGCAGGAGCCACGGCGGAAGAGGGGCGGCAGCCACGACGAGCTTTGGGGTGGGCTACACAGGGCTGTCTGGGCTGATTTGTGGAGTTGGAAAGCAGGGAGCCTACCCTCAGAGCAGGGTGGAAGGGTGAAACAGAGGCAGCAGCTTTGCTCCAGCCCAAATTGGGATTAGGGTGTCCAAGTTGCAGTGGGCATTGTGAAACCCAGGGCTGCTGGGTGGCAGAGATGCCTGGAGCATCTCCCTCGTCTCCATCCCCAGCAATTGCAGGGCTCCCTGCGATACCTGAAGGCAACAGGAGAATTTCTGACGTGCCTTTTAATTTCTGCCATGCCTTTTAATTTCCAACATGTGTTTTTGCCCGGTGCCGGGGCTGACGGGGGGCTTGCCGTGCCGCTGTCACAGCCGGCGCTTCCTTGCTCCGCGCCGTTGCGCGATCACATGAGCCCCTTGTTCCCAGCCTTTGTCTCCCAGCTCCGACACTGAGGAGCTGCATTTCAGGAAGCCTCTGCCACCCTGGACCACGCAGAGATGCTCAGATGGGATTATTTGTCCCATTTATCCTCCCTGGGTGGGTTTGTAAAAGTCTCATGTGCTTGGTGATACGGATAAGCCGCCTGGTTCGTTTGAGGGAGATGAGCTGTATTAATTGAATTATTTATTGTATTTTATATATTCATGTTTATTATGAACTGAATCAGTACTGAAGGCTGCTCTGGGTGACCGGTAGCTGCAAACCTTCCTGCTCACCCCCATTGCTCTCATCCCCCCAGAAGGATTTTTCTGCGGTCCCCATTCACTGCAGGAGCCAGAGTGAGAGAGTTTGGTGTCAGCAGGTACCAAAGCAGCACTGAATTTGTGGTGGCTCCAGGATTTGGGTTTCCAGGCCAGGGTTTGCACCAAAACTGGGGATGTCACAGCTGCAGTGGCCCCAGGGTGTCCTTGGGGTTGGGGACAGTGGCAGATCAGTGGCACCCAGGTCGCAACATCATGCTCCGGGCTGCAGAACGGAGGGTCCTGGAGAGTGAAAAGTGTTGGCCACCATCCCATGGGATGTGGCAAGTGACAGCAGAAGGATGCAATGCCAACAGCTCCCCAAAACCCAGGGTCTGGGCTGAGCTTATGGTGATGCCTGCATTGAGCAGCTTTGCTTCAGTGGTGCTGTGACCCGGGTGTGAACGTGCTGCACCTGCACCCGTCCCCCGTGCTCTCGCCGGCCCTGCCCCTCAGCAGCTGCTCAAGAGGCTTTTTCCCAGCTTTTCCGGAGAAAAATCAGCTTAAAATGCGTCTCCGGGGAACCGCCTGCAAGTGGGGAATGGCGAACAGCATTGAACAGCGCAAGAGGGAGAGGAAGGAGCCTTCGACACAGGCCAGAGCATCTGAGGGTGCTGCTGGGTTTTGACCCTGGAGCACCAGGAGCTCCTTGTCCCCGGAGCCGACTGCCACGCTGCGGTGGTGACCAGGAAGAATTTCCTGGTTTCTTGAAAAATGGACTTAAAAAATATCACCTGAGCTCCTGCTGAGCTCCTGGTGTGGCAGGCATGGGTGTCCCCTCATCCAGAGGCCGTAAGTCCCCAGGGATGGCCAGTGGGGCCTGGGGACAAGCAGTGGCATCAAGGGTTGACCTGAAGTCGGTGTCTCCAGCAGGGAAGTGGGATCCTGGGGACAGTTCACTGTGGGCTCGAGGACTCAAATGCTTCAGCAACACTGGAGCTGCACGGCTCCAGAGATGGCCACCGAAACATGACCGAGACTTTTTTCCCGGTCAAAACTCCCATTTCCTGCTCCTGATCAAACAAAGCTCCATCAAAGCTGCCGCCAACTTTCAGTGCCGTGCCAAAAGCCGTGCCGCTTCGTGCAGACCAGGCCAAATTCCCCCTCCCAGGACACAATCAGCCTCTGACCCTGCTCTGAACACCCTCATTTTGGAGCCAAACCCCCCTCCAGCCAACCTGGAGCGGGTCGCATCCCACAGCGCCAGCAGAAGCCACTGAGCTGCAAAAACAACAAAATAAAAAGCAGCACAACCCCCAAACAAAGCCGTAAGCCTGGGGGCAGCCGGAGGAATAATCCAGCGTGGATTTCACCCCCCCGCCCCGATTTATTGCTCGCTGGGTTGCAACCCCAGC
>NW_010172970.1:0-2300 GCF_000695765.1 Mesitornis unicolor | reverse complement strand
GACTTTTGTGTTGAGTCTTGGACCCCCTGGGGAAGCATCACCCCTCAAACCAACTGCAGATGTGCATGTTGCAGCCACTCCGCATTAATAACGAAAATAATAATTAATATTGAGAATTATTTTTTTATTATCATTATTATTATTATTTTGTTTTATCTCTTTTTTTACTTTGGTGTTAAGACCCCATTGAGAAACCTCCTGAAGTGCGAGTCTTGTCGGATGCATTTTGCTGGAAGTTCATGTTTGGCTTTCGCCCAGAGCAGCCTCGCACCGGGGCTGTGCACAGCCAAGCCGACTTAATTTTGGGAACCACCTGATGTAGCTCATGTGGAGGAACCATCCCCACACGCCCATCAGCATCAGGCCCTGCTGCCAATGCTGGGGGCGAGGAGGGGAAGCAACCAGTGACGGGGGGGATCATGTGGTTTTAGGGGAGGATTTTTTTACTGTACATACTATATTGATTTTGAATATACTGGTTTTTTACTATACATACTCTATTGATTTTTGCTGTGGGCTGGACCTTACCCTAAAGAGGGCGTCTGGTGGGCTCAGCCCAGGAGGTCCCTGGGTGTGGGGGTCAGTCCCACAGCCATGGGGCACTGAGGAGGAGGTGGAAGCAGCCGACGTGGCTGCGTGCCCGGCGTTAACCTCTCGCCCTTGCACTCGGTGTAGCAGCACCGGGAGAAGGCACCGTCGCTCGCCCCGTGTCCACCGCAGGCCAGGCCATGAAGACGGAGAAGGACGAGGGGGTGCCCACCTTCTCCCTGGGGGGGAAATACAATGGAGAGGGGGCAGGTGAGTCCCCATGCTGTGAGGGGGTTGAGGAGAGGAGTTGGGTGGGATTGAGGGGAGAAGCTGCCTTCTGCTGCTGTGAGGTTCCTTTGGCCGAATCCCATCCCAGAGGGGTGGCTGGGAGCACCCTGAGGGTGTCCATGGGTGCACATGAGTGTCCATGGGGGTGCACGTGGGTGTACATGTGCCCGTGGGTATGCACGTGGTGTCCCCAAACGCAACCCAGGCACCAGCAGCTTTTTGTAGAGCAAAGACCTCCCCATCTCTGATCACCCCGGCAGGTTCCTGCCAAGCCAGCTTCCCCCAGACCCCCCATTGCTGCACCCCTGTTTGTAAAGGACAGGGCGGCGGGCAGAGGGGTTTTGACTCCAGCACCCACCGCCCCACGGCCTCTCCCCAGGTTGCAGTGAAGCGGCTCTGCCCGGCGGCCCCATGGCAGTGGTGGGGAACGGAGGGACCCCAGCCCAGGACCTGCGGACGCTGAAGCGCAGACCTGTGCCAGGTGAGACCCCCTGCCATGTCCCCAGCCCTGCCCCAGGGACGTGACGGTGACAACCGGGGCAGGGACGATGCCGACGGCTCTGTCTCCTTCCAGGAAAGCACTACCAGTGCTCGAGCTACGGGTGCAAACTGGCCTTCCCCAGCATGCAGGAGCTGATGGACCACCTGAAGGTCCACTACAGACCCACACAGTCCCTCGAGGGTAAGGCCGGAATGCCCTGCATCACCCCAGGGTGTCCTTTTTTTGGGCTGGGAGGTGGCAAAGTGGGGCTTGGGGCTGAGATGGCGCTGGTGGCGCTGGTGCCGGTACTTCTGGGAGTGGGGATGGAGCCTCACTGGTGGGGCTGCCCCCAGCCGGGCCTGAATCTCTGGGAAGTGGTTGAACCCGTATGCTTGGTTGTATTTAAAAGCCATGTAGATACAAAGCTCAGCCCATGGTAGGGTTAAACAGCGGTCAGATTTGATGATCTTAAAGGTCTTTTCCAACCCTAAGGATATTTCTGTGATTTCTTTGTCCAGGTAAAACCTTCCAATGTCCCACACTGGGCTGCGGAGAAACCCTCCCCAGCATGCAGGACCTCATGGCCCACATGAAGGTGCACTACAAACCAAACCGCTACTTCAAGTGAGTCCCGCTGGACCCCTTCCCGCTCCTGTGCCACCCACTGGCCTGCAGTCACCTCCCATGGCACCCAAACCGCCCCCAGCACCTGGGCTTCCACCCTGGCAGACCCCAGGGCCGGGCTGGGTGGAGATGGGGGTCACTGATGCCACCCCCCTGGTTTTGCAGGTGTGAGAACTGCCTGCTGCGCTTCCGGACGCACCGCTCCCTCTTCAAGCACCTGCACGTCTGCTCCGACAGCGCCAGCAGCCCCCCGCTGCCCCCCAGAACCGACAAACCCACCCCACCTGCTACCTCTGCCCTGGAGAAGGACCCCCCGGCCAAGCCCCCGGAGGGGCTCCCCAAACTCCCCGGCGTAATCCGGCCCCCGGAGAAAGAAGCC
>NW_010172969.1:0-1207 GCF_000695765.1 Mesitornis unicolor | reverse complement strand
GACAGTTTCTGTAATCAACCCAATTTACAGCTGTCAGCACTGCCATCTAACACTTTTCCCCCCTGTAGTCATTCAATGAGGCTCTTCCACAACACTTTGTAGTCTGCTGTCTCTAACTTGAGAATCTGGGTAAAAACTGAGAGACTCCAAATGGACAGGAAAGTACAAAAATTCGTTAGTTTTATCAGACTACAGAGCTGAAGGCTTTGAAAGCACAGAAAGACTGAAGTGTTAATGAGTGGAAAAGGGAAAACTCTGTCTGGCTCATCACTGTAAAGCAAGCAAAACAGAGAACACCACCCAGGTTCATAGGACAGACTGTAAATCTAGGGTAAGTAAGCCCACAGCATAAAAAAATACTGAAATATGGAAAATTATTTTATTAAACTGTCTGAAGAGTTTAGATGGAATAGAAATAATCTGAGTACAGCCAGGGGTCTTGGTAAGCAGGACTTTGCATTGAAATTTAAAATGAGATGCAAGAGGCTAAAACTGAACAAAAAGGGAAGAAACAGAGCGACAAAGCAGTGAAAGTTGGGTGCAGCAACAAAGCCATACAAATGGTGAGGTATTTAAAGATAACGATGGATTGCCTAATTACAATGGTAGAACAACAGAAAGCATATTAGAAACAGGAGAGCAATTTAATTGTTTACTATAACAAAATGCATGGCGCAGATAATAGATTTATTAGAAGGAAATGGTCCATAAAATTTAAAGTCTAGGCTTTAATTTAAAGATTATTTTAACGAATCATCTCCTGTTTAAGATATACAATAGCATTGTCTCTACTATTAAGATTAGTAACCAAGTGCGTGCTACTTTGCATCTGAAATACTGAAGAAAAGCCTGTTTCTCCTAAATCCCTATTAAATAAGAGTTGGTCTTCATCGACAAGAAACGTGCAAGATGTTACAGTGATTATTTGATAAAATGAATATAGCAAACGTACCAAATAGGACTGCAGGCTTCATGCCACTGTTGCTGCTCCTACCAATGAAGATTATTTACAGGAGATATGAAGTAAGGATAAATAAAGATGTGGACAGAGCCACAAATGACCCCACCGGTCTTGCCCATTTCAGAGCTCCAATTGCCATCTGTTAACAGTTGGAAGTCACACTGAGAACATCAATCGCTACAAATACGTAAGAAAAAAGGGTAATAAAACTATTGCCACTATTAAATGAAGAAAAAATCCCAAACC
>NW_010172968.1:41662-41878 GCF_000695765.1 Mesitornis unicolor | reverse complement strand
GCTCATTTAAACTCCCAGGAACCGTTACCGGAACAGGCGGCGGGTAGGGAAGGAACGAGACCGGCCAAGCGCCGAGTTCACCCGAAGCTGGCGGCGGAAGCACCCGAACCGCCTGCCGGAAATACCCGAAGCCTCTGACGGAAAGAGCCGAGCGCCGACGAAACGCAGCTGGGAGAACGGCCGGGCGGAAGCGGCGCGGCTGGCGGGGGCGCCCCG
>NW_010172968.1:7632-41599 GCF_000695765.1 Mesitornis unicolor | reverse complement strand
GGCTGCTCGGTCTCCCTAAACACCCGTGTCCTGCTTGTGCCGGGACCGAGTTGTAGAATCACTTCTAATGCTTCAGCCAGAGCTGGATTTTTTTGAGAAAGCAGCTTTTGAGCTTTAATTAACACAAGTGGGCATTACGGCTTTGGCCGGGATGAAGTTCTTTTCCTTATGAAGATGATAAGGTTATTGTTTTCTTTTTTGCTGGCAGATATTTACGTGTTTCAAGGTTCTGCCTGCACCGGTGGTTACAGTTTCTTTTGTTGTTGTTGTTGTTGTTTTTCTTTGCACAAGAGAAAGGGGAGGGAAGGGAGAGCCCAGCACGCTGGGTTAGGTGACCTGGGACAGATGAGCCAGGTATGATCCAATACAGATGTATTCCCATAAATGTCACACTCACTATAAACTGGTGAACTTGCAGGGAACGACCCCTATTCAACCCTTCCTTCTTCTTCAATCCCTTCCTTTCTCCCTTGTGATAACAGCCCATATGAGTTCCTGAGGCTCACCCCTCCCATCGTGTTTTTGTGCCTGCTGTTTGTGAGCTGAGTATAACTTTGATTGCTTTATTATAATTGTTTCTATTCTTGTTAAGTGTGGGTTGGTTTAGTTAGTAAACAGTCTTTATCTCAACTGATGAGTACTTTACTCTTCATATCCCAATTCTCTCCCCCATCCCACCAGGAAGAGGGAGGACAAGTGAGCCAACTACACAGTGTTTCAGCTGCGTGCTGGGTTAAACCGTGACAACCAGGCCAGCCAAGGGGAGAATACGGAGCCACACAATTCTGTCCCTCACAAGGAGGAAAGCAGCGGCTGCCTCAGGTCCTCAGTGCTGGTGCCTGGGGGTGTGGTGAAACCCCCTTGAGGGGCCTGGGACTCAGCCTCAAGGTGCCTTTGCACTCATGCAAGGTAGAAACTTGCACTTTGTACCAAAAAAACAGGATTCTGTGGTGTCAGGAACCCCCAGTATCCCTCACAGTGTGGGCATGTGGTCTCCCTCCCCCTCTACTCTGCCTTGGTGAGACCACATCTGCAATATTGCGTCCAGTTCTGGGCCCCTCAGTTCAAGAAGGACAGGAACTGCTGGAGAGAGTCCAGCACAGGGCTACAAAGATGATGGAGGGAGTGGAGCATCTCCCTTCTGAGGAGCGGCTGAGGGAGCTGGGGCTCTTTAGTTTGCAGAAGAGGAGACTGAGGGGAGACCTCATTCATGGTTATAAATCCATAAAGGGTGAGTGTCACGAGAATGGAGCCAGGCTCTTCTCGGTGACAAACAATGATAGGACAAGGGGTAACGGACACAAACTGGAACACAGGAGGTTCCACTTCAATTGGAGAAGAAACTTCTTCTCAGTGAGGGTGACAGAGCCCTGGCCCAGGCTGCCCAGAGAGGCTGTGGAGTCTCCTTCTCTGCAGACATTCAAAACCTGCCTGGACACCTTCCTGTGTAACCTCATCTGGGTGTTCCTGCTCCGGCAGGGGGATTGGACTGGATGAGCTTTTGAGGTCCCTTCCAATCCCTAACGGTCTGGGATTCTGTGATTCTGTGATCACTCGAGGCCCTGCCTGGTTCTGGGCTTTGGCTGGTGGCTCCCTTGTCTCTGGTCCCAGCACAGGGGGTCAGCATGGCCCAGGTCCTGTCCCTGTCACTGACAGGAGTCCTGAGGTTGTGTGCTACCTGTGTACCAGGTAGGTACAGCCAGGAGTGAAACAGGCAAGTTGTGGTACAGGGTCAAGGGAGTTAATTTGACAATTACAGCTTGAATCGGTTTGCAAATGTCAGTTTGTCTGATGTCTCCTGGCTCAGAGAGAGCTCTCTCCCCAAAGGGTGCAATAAAGATGCACAGCTCAACTTCAGTTTATTAAAAATACTGAGCTATCAATAGCCACCTGCGAATAGCAGAGGCTGTCCTCTCCAAACTTCTCCCCGCGTTTCCTGTAATACAACCACCACGTAACACCACCCCCAACACAGGCGCACACCTACACACGGACTCTGTGCTCCGATACCTTTTGCACTCGCACTCAGCTGCCTGAAGGACGGATCCTGGCTCTGCGCTGCTGGGGGAGCAGTGGGCTGTATCTTTACACAATAATAAAAGCTGTGTGCCTGGCACCTTATGGTGAAAAGTTGTGCGTAGAGTGGGAGGGCTTGGCCTGAGTCCTTCCCCACTCTCTTTACACGTCTTTCTCCGTGTTTCTGAAAAGCGCATTTACAAGTTTGTTATCGCTCCAGTAAATCTGCAGGTGTTTGCTTTCAGGGTGTGAGCAGGTTGGTGTGGAAAGGCAAAGCTTTCTTCAACCCCTGACCTGAGACAAATGAAAAAATAGGTCACGGAGCAGTGCTTTCTCCCCAGGACGGTTACCTGGCTCGCTATCACGGTGACCCAAGTCATCCTGATGAACACGAAGGGTGCGAACAACGATACAGCGAAGTGCCTGCCTCCCCTAGAGGCCTTTGGCCTCACACACTGATGGTGATGATGGAGACGTGTGCGTACGTGGGTCTGGGGGTCTGAGGGAGCCTTTCAAGGAGCACAGACCATATTCATCATCCTTATCCTGACCTCGTTGCAATGCCGTGCACTGCTGATAACTCCTTGGGATAAAAGCTGGCTCCATCCATCTCCTTCCTTCCACAGGGCGCAGCGCTGACTCTCCTGACACCCAGACCATCTTTGGAATGAGTCTCTGCCTTATCACAGCCTGAGGAGATACAGCCACAGGCTCTCCATAGTGTGGGGGGATATTTTTACGTCTCCTCAGAGCCCTCTGGGCTTCAAGTAAAGTATCCGAGCTATAAAAGGGCAGAATGTTGATTATTGTCTTGGGACATCTCGATTTCTAGAGACTCCTCCAGTCCTGACGTGCAGGGCTGTGTGTGGGACCACTCACTGGTGTGTGTAGATGCTTTTTATAAATGTCTGTGGGACAAAAACCACTTGCTCCTTGGGATCCTCAGCTTTTGCAGAGGAGGCAGAGCATGGAGGCACATATAGCTGTATGTATGTACCTATAGAGATATATAGGTATAGACAAATAGAGGTATATATTGTGCCTGTTCAAGTGCATCATTCCAACCTGCTTTGCTACAAATCAGCTCTGCTTCACCCTAAAGAGACAGAACAGGTCCCCACAGCGTGGCTGACTGGTACCCCAAGGCTGCTCCAAAGGCTGGATTTCACATTTTTCTAGTTCTCTCTATCATTTTCTGCTGCTCTCTTTCTGTCTGTCTCATTGCAGGAGTCTCTTTGGTTTTAATTTACAGTGCCATTCCTGCCTGCACAGAAGCTGGCAGCTCTAATGCAAGGCTCATACCCTGCGTATAGGAGTGAGCATGCAGTGTCTTGGCCTGCCAGGGCAGGAACACCACAGCTCGCAGGGCCCCCAGCCTCGGCCATGGGTTTCCTCTGCAGGCTCGGGCACGTCCCCTGCCTCTCCTCTGATTCCTCTCTGCAAAAAGCACGTTCCTCTGCAGGAGTCAATGCCACGGTGGTGGCAAGGGCAAACGTGACCCTGGAGCGAGCGTGCAGCCAGCAGCGTCCTTTCTCACCCCGTCACCGCGGTCCTTTAACAGGTTAAAACACAGACAGTGCGCTAAAGATTAAAGATGCCTGGATTCTCCCTACTGGAAGCTGTAGAAATACCCCAGACAGCAGCTAAAATCTAATCTCACATTTTTAAACAGCCTCTGTTGCTTTTTACGAGCGTTTGAATCAAGCAGTGGGAATCGAAAGCAGCTGTTACTCAGTCACTGCACAGAAACAAGCAAGCGGCAGCTGAAGTCAACCGCAAAACGCCTCCAATTTCAGTCAAAGTCAGAGAGCAAGGACACTGGAATAAGGAACAAATCAAAGAAAAGGGTTTCCTCCTCCCAGGTGTGCTGCTGGTGGGAGGGCTGAGTTATCTGTCATGAATTATTCACCACTCCTAATAATGTTTTGATGATTTTTTTGCAGGTAGAAAGAGGGAGAGAGCCCCCAGTTTGCATCGTGCTGCCCCCAGACAGCTTCTGGCTGCAAACACCTCATCTGCCTGGAGAGGAGGCATCCAGGGAGCCCTGTCCTGGCTGGGCCCCATCCCTGACAGCACCCTACCTGCACCCCTCCCGCACCCCCGGCACCCACCATCCCATGCCGTGAGGGTGGGGAAATACCCATAGCTTCCCTGTTTTCCTTCTCCCTTGCTGATTCATCAGGATTCAAGTTCCTGGACATCAACCTTCAAAACTAGACATTTATACCTGTCAATGATACAGGAAAAAGGCTGTTTTTAATGTTTTCTCTGATGTTTTTGGTTTTTTGAAGGGGCCTCTGGCTTTTTTTGGCTGGGACCGGCAGTGTGTGGATGAAAGAGAGGTGCCTGCTGGTCTCTCCCATGATGGGGACAGCGGCAGGACCAAGCAGGTCCCTTCTTTGCTCCATGGTGCACTTCAGCCTGGTCCTGGAGGGAATGCTTATGGGGCAGCATATTGTAGGGTGGGTGGGCTACAGCTCCAAAAAAGAGCTCATTTTAGGGCTGTATCCCCAAGAACAGGGTCCGTTGGTTGCCACTTGTCGCTCATGGTCCCTTTTCTCCGGGTGTACCTGCCTAAGCCATGTCCAGAGTGCAGCCAAAGCAAAAGCAGAGATACCATTTAAAGAAGGAAAGAATAAAATTTAATGAGCCAAATGTCACAGGAAAAACCTGAAAATTAATAACTTCAGGTTTAAAACCAAGTTGCGGATGTCTCGCGGTAACCCACGGCTTGGGCACACACGCGTGGAGGCCAACTCTTCATGGTGGCTCACGTAAATGATGTGCGACATCCAGGGAAGAAGGGAGGTGGATGGAGGAATCCCAATTCTCAATGTTCCCAGTGTGCTCAGGGGGGTTCAAACATCTCCAAGAGCCTGGGGGACAAACGAGAGAGAGCTGAACACAAGGAATCCTTGAGACGAGAGCGCTCCTGCTCGGGTGAACCCAAAATGTCAGCAGCCGTAATTCTGCACCGTTAAAAAAGCAGCGTTTCATGCAAATAGTTTTGTGAAGAATTAAATCTCCCTGGCAGCATTTGCCACCTCACCACCTATATTGCTGAGCAGATGAACAGGAGAGAAATGGCTTAAAAATGAGATTAAAAGGATGCTGAGCAGTCAAAGGTCAGACTTCTGTCTCCCGCCATTTGAACCTTCTGATGTTTAAAGAGGTTTGTGGAGGGCAAAAATGAAGAGATTTTTTACATTTCTAATTTATGTATTTGGCAGTAGCTGAAGGTAGGTTTCTTTTTTTTCATTTCACACAGCTGAGGAGAGGGAAAATATTTAAGAAAAGCGAGATAACCATAAGGAACTGGCAGGGGAGACTGGGACCAGCTGTTAATAATTTGGATTTTCTTTTAAATTGAATAGATTTCGAGGGATAGTTCACCCTAACAGAAACCAGTTCCTCTGTTTTCCTCAGGCATATTTAAAGGAATGCAAAAAAAAAAGCTTAACAAGCATTAGTGGTACATTTTCCATGTTCTTTCCACTGTTAATGTTGATAGTTCTTAAGTATTAGCACAGTAGTATAGACATTTCTAAGTACTTAGTATTTTCTTAGCATCAAATCATTCGCTGCTGCACATCCCCAGAATTAACCACACACGACTGATGGGCCCAGGGCTGACGCTGTCCTGATAAATTTTAAACAACCCGAGTTACAAACAAGGTTCATTATCGTGAACGCGGCTTTTTGTGCTTTCAGAGCTGGGATTATTCCTGTGGATTTAGGGGTTGCTTGCAGGGTTTGGGTTTGGTTCCCTTGCCCCTGTTACATGCGGGATTTCCAATTTCAGAGCAAGCAGCAGGAGACCCTGATAAACTCACCTAAAATGTCTTCTTTCAGCCGGACATGATGTGCTTGACAAAAGCTGAGGAGGAAAGGAGAAACGGGAGCATGAGAGGTCAAAGCAGGCTGTGAGCTGTGGTGGGGGGCAGCAGGGAGGACCCCAGCCTGGGCACCCCAGGGATGAAGGGGACACGCTCTGCCAGGTCTGAGGGTCCTCCTTCTGTTCCCACCTCATGCCTCCCATCCCAGACCTGCTCAGTGATACCAACGCCCCCTTAGAGACAAGCTGGTACCGTTATCCCCATTTCTCTGAGGCCAAAAGAAATGGGTCCCCTCTTTTTCTCCATGCTCTCCAGTTTCAGGCATTCCCAGATTTAACCACCCCCTATGCCAGATTTTCACCCTCCTGGAGCCACGAGCGATCTGGGCCTCCAAATGTTCCCAATTAGCCTCTGCTGTGAAAGATGCTGGCTTTGCTTATTTTTGATAGCTCGCAACAAAACAGTGCCAAAACTGGGGGATAAATCAGTCCCAAAACCCTTGGAAACACGCTGTCTTCAGCTGCTCTTACTGGAAATCACTGGCACTTGTTCCACCCCAGCTGATGTCTCACAGCACTCCTTGGAGGGTAGGCCACAGCTCCCTCTCAGGATTCACCCATGTCCTTGCACAGGGCACATTTTGCACCCTAATATGAGGTGACTCTGTCTGGGACAGCCCCAGTGGAAATCTCTTGTTCCTACCTTCATAGTTGATACAGCCATTGGCATCTTCTTGCCCCGCCATGAGCTGCTCCACCTCGCTTTCCGTCATCTTCTCCCCTGGGGAAGGAGGACACAGAGGTGAGGGGAAGGGTTCTCATCCTGCCAGGACCTTCCTGTCCTTCTCCCAGACAGCCAAAGCCATCAGAGGAGGGGAAAAAGGGATTAAAAAGGAGCTGGGTGCCACTGCAGACTGGGGAGTGCTGGTGGGAGACTGTGGAGAGAGGACCACGGTGCAATGGTTGTCTGAGAGTGGGGATGTTGTAGACTCTCCATCTCACTGGTATCATGCATGAAGCTGTGGCACAGGAGGGAAAAGGCCCCCACGTTCAGGAGCCATTCACAAAACCCTACGAGCAGCAGAATAGAAAGGGTCTCTCAAACATGTGAGATCAGCAAAGTAACGCGAGCCACTTGCCCAGAAAGAGCTTAGGGGTGACCTGTGTCCCCCCATCCCCAGGGCCAGCCCGTACCCAGCGTGACCAGCACGTGGCGCAGCTCGGCCCCCATCACCATGCCATTGCCCTCCTTGTCGAAGACACGCAGCCCTTCCACAAAGTCCTCGAAGGTGCCCTGCTCCTTGTTGCGGGTGAAGTGCTGCAGGACGGGCAGGAAAGTCTCGAAGTCCAGCATCTTTGTGTTCATTTCTGGAAGGGGAGGAGGAGATGGGGTCAGAGATTAACCTCCTTAGGCTGAAATCAGCCTCTGAGGACCTGCTTAACCTTCCTGGTCTAATTTCCATCTGAGAACAGGGGAGAAACCTCACAGGGTGATGGGACTATTCGTATACTATACTTGAGATGGGAAGATCTAGATGAGAAATAAAGTATTAACACCTGGAGACTGCACACACACTGCTGATATCAGCCAAAAATGAAACCCAGCAGGTAGGTGCTCTGTCACCAATGCATTCCGGCTGCACTGGGACTGGTTACACCAGTTTGCACCAGTTCGGGATACGGTCTGCTGAGCATCAATTGCCACCATCCCCAGGTGAGAACAACCTATCCCTTACAGCAGCCATGGCACAGGGAGGGGAACAAAGGAATTACACAGGAATGAGGCCTCTGCGTCATTTCCTTCCCAATTCCTTCATCTGGCCGGGCTGTTCCTACAAGGGACGTAATCCTTCATTTGCTGCCAGGGATTCCTTGTCCCACCCTGTCCCCGCTGCCCCAGTTTGCTCTCACCTTCTGGTTTGGGCTTGCCCAGCACCTTCAGGACCTCTGCGTTGGTGGGGTTGTGGCCGAGTGCCCGCAGGACGTCCCCGCACTGCGCGTAGCTGATCTGCATGGTGCCCGTGGGCGTCCGGTCGAACAGGCTGAAGGCTTCTTTGAACTCTGCAGGGAAAAAGATGGGAAGATGTCTCCATGTCCCCTTTTCCACCCCGCTGGGAGCATGTCCAGCTTGGTGGGCAGGGAAGGGATGGACACGTGTGTGGTGGGTGCCCTCTGCACCCATCGCTGCTGCTCAAGCTGGGCTTGGGTAGCGCCACCTAAACTTGCCAGACTCCTTCACCAAGTCGCTCAGCTTCCCCAGCAGGTTTTGCCACCCATGAGGAGCTGGGTGGATGAATCCTGCTGGGATTCCTGCACCACCTTGCGCTGGCACGGGCTGCTGTGTCTGCTGCAGAACATCCCCTCCTCTGCTCTTCCCCTTTCTGACTTGGGTCTCCTGAGGACCCCATGGCCCTCCCCTGCACCCCCATGACAGCCCATCTGCTCTGCTGGCATCCCCCCAGCCAGGCAGACACAGCTCAGCATTGCCCCTGTTTGGGGAAGGGTGACCATGTCCACCTCAGCCTTGCTGACCATGTGCCAAGCCAGCCCTGCTTGGAAGGACAAGGGAGATTAATTTCCAAGCTCGCTCCCATAAATTACCATGCCAATAAGTGTTACATTTTACCTGGAGGAAGGAGGCCTAAATTAGGGACAATTAAGGATCTCTTTCCTGCTGTGTTTGATGCTTTCCAGCTGCTGGATTTTTTTTGGCCTGCTGCTGGATTCTCTTTAATTCCCACATCAGCTACATGGACAACTGTGCTCCTGGTGCTGCTCGGGGCCTGGTCTCTGCCTCTCGTTTCAACCCAGAAGATTTCCTCCACTACAACAGGCTTCTTACTGGTGTAAGCAGCTCCACAAAGGCAGTAAATCAGTGCTTTTCCTGCAGCAGATGCTCCACACACTTTTGGAGTTCATCCTGCTGCCTCCAGACCAGTGAGCCCACCTCAGCAGTCAACTGGCCCAAACAGGTAAGCAGCCTTTCCAGCCTCTGCACCTGATCGCTCAGGGCTGTGAGTTTCTTGTCCACGGTGTTGATGAACTCCAGGTTCTGGTCCATCTTCTCCATGATGGCTGGCAACACCTCGCTCAAAGCACAGCCACTGCTCTTGCTGCTGTTGAGTGGGATGAGACGATCGCAGCCTCCATGCAGAGATGGGGATGTCATGGTCTGGCAGGCATTGCCTTGGGTTTGCTGGGAATCCTTGTCTGGGGCTTTGGGTTTGCTCCATTTTCTACTTGGCATCATTATGTCTTCTACTGAGTGTCACCATCCCTTGGACCTGTCCCTGCCATGCCCATGCCATGTCCCTGCAGTCCTGTCCGTGTTCCCCCCCCAGCCCCTCAAGGCGCTGCTGTTTTCCTGCCTGACCTCACAACGGCTCCATCTCTGCAGGTGGGGTCCCTCCACCTGGCTCTGGGGGAATCTGGGGAGCCTGCGAGTCCCTGGATCGGGAGGCACTGCTACGGGGGTGCTCAATGATGTCCTCTCCCAAATACCTGGAGTCACAGCAGCACCTCACGTGCTCTGAGAGGGTGCTTCACATTAAATCCAAATATCTCAGCGTTTTGGCTTGCTCATTTTTCCACTAGCTCTCTTTTCTCCTTTCCAAAGCTATTCGGAGGCTGAGTCTGTGGGATACTGGGTCTCCTCCTCTCAGTATTCCCATCAGGACCTGCCCTTGCATCTTGTCCCTTCCCTGGTCTGCACAGAGGAATTAAAACTGGCCATGGAGAGATGAGAAAATCGAAGTCCAGCTCAGCCCCTTGGTATGGGGCTGTCCCTGCATCACCAGAGGCTGCTCCTCCTGCACAAATCCCAGACTTTGAACTGGACTGCATCTCTCCATGAATGGAAAAATACCTTTTCCCTGAACCAAGGATTATCTGCTTTGACTGGAGCACCCTCAGCGCAGAGCAAGGAGCCAGGATCCATTCCTCCCTCCCAACAGCCCAGCGTTGTGATCCCAGCTAAATCCCTGCGCTGGCTTCTGCTCCCCTCCGGTGTTGCTCCTGTCTCCATCTCCTGCCTCCTCCCTTCCCACCATAGCTCTTCCTTATCTTCTTACTGGCCCAGGACATGGATGATGCAGGTCAGGAACATGACATTTTGATTTCATGTGTCCCTTCTCCCTGCTAGGAAACCTCATGAGCCCATTTTGGAGGATGAGGAGTGCAGTGTGGGAAACAGAGTACCCAAATCCTGCTGGGCTTTCCTCCATGGAGGGATTTGATGTATGGGGCTTCGACTCTCACATCTGCTGTGAAAAACTACCTGGAAAAAGGGCTCCCCATTTCTATTACTGTCTCTGGGAGAAGGAAAAGTCAGCGCTTACCTTCGATCTGTTCTGCCGTGAATTCAATCTGTGGGGAGAAGAGAACCGGGCTTTAGGGCTGTGTTAGTGTGGGGGTAACGAAGGGGCTCCCCTCTGCATTCAAACCCTGCAGAAAGCACAGCCGGCTGCAAGGGGGGGCAGGCAGCGGGGATGGGTGGAAAGGATGTTATTTCAAGGCCTGACCCTTAGTTCAAGTGATTAAACAGCTTCTGCGCTGAGCCTGCTCTTAAAAACTCTCCTGCCACAGCTCTGGCTTAAAAATCCAACCGTATTGTGGGGAATCAGGGAAAAAAAGTGAGCTCCTGTTGTAGAGGCTGGGATAAAAGATGCTCGCACATGGAGGAGATAATGCAGGCAGCAATATATTTTAGGATGGAGGCAGTGGGGGGCAGAAAAGCTTTTTAATGCTGCAGGGGTCCTGACACAACATCTCAGCCTGGAGCTGGGCATGTTGGACTCTGCAGCTCTGGGCAGCCCCGTCCTGGTACGAGCACAAAGCAGCTTCCTTGGGTGCTGCACAGGGCTGGATGGGGGCAGATTTCCTCCCCCAGTGAGGAAAGTATCACTCCCAGCCCGCTGCATCAATGCAATCTGGCAGTTTTCCCCTCCCAGCCCTGGCTCTCAGCCTGGAGAATGCCATGTACGCGTGGCATGGCATCGCCCGTGCCTGGCAGACAATGGGCACGAAGGAAGACGGTGACGTGTGCGGTCTCGACTCACCTTCACGCTCCGGGGATCGAAGGCAGGCTCTCGGGGTGGCTCCGGGGCTGCTTTGGCTGCTTCCTTTTTCGGGTCAGGTTTCTTGAGCGGCATCTCGCTGGATCTTTGAGAAGGTGCAGGGATGAGTCCTGCTGTGCAGCGAAGCAACCGAACGGAGGGATGAAAGGCAAAGGCTGCTCCTTCCCTTATATACAGAGCCTTGTCCTCACCCCGGAGGGGCAGGCCAGCTGCTGGAGCAACTGCTACTTACTATAAAAGGAAGAAAACTCAAACGAGAGGGGCCCCAACCTGACAATTGCCCATTGTCATCAGCTCCCGGCGCAGCAAAGCCACCAGCCGTGTGTGTGTCCCCCGCCCCAAAAGGGGGGACGTCTCCCCCTCCAGCACCTGCACTGGGTGGGCTGCACGGGGGCCGCTTGCTAAATGATCGCTGAAAACCTAAACGCGAACGGCCCTGGGTGTCTGGCAGGAAAATAGCAACAGGATGGCTGATAAACCTGCCATGATACCCTCGAGAGAAACGCGTCTGTTTTTAGGCAGACCTGCAAGGGCAGATGCTGCAGAGCCCTCTTGAAGACCGGGATTTATGAAGAGCTGCTTCAAAGGAACCCAGTCCTCTCTGAGCAACCTCCCTGGCCTTGTGCTCGGGGTCTGGTTTGCCCCAATCTCTCCCTAGGGTTGAGCCCATGCCCTGGGAAAGGCCCTGGTGGGACCTTGGAGGAGCTGTGAGGCCATGGTGTGGGCAGGGGACGGTGCCAACCTTCGTCAGGATGGCAAATGATGGGTAAAGTCGGGCATTTAATTAATCAGCTCCAGATCTTTCCCAGCCCAGTGCCAGAGATCCCGCATGTCCCCAAACCTGTGGGGCAGAGCAGGCGATGGGGTCTCCTTTCGGCTCCCTCCCAGTGGGAGATGCTCCTGCTCTCACCCTCCTCTCCCAACTGCTTGAAGACCTGCAGAGGAGGCACAAGAAGGCGTCGAGCCCAGAAAATGGGGCTTGAGATTACATCGTGACATCCTAAACCATCAACTTAAACATAGCCAGACTGCGACAGATCATGGGAGGAGGAAAACCCATCCCCGGTTTGCACTGGTGTCTGAGAGCTGGTATTTTAGTAACAGAAATAGCCAAAAATTATTTGCAACGGATGAGAGCATCTTCTCTGCTGTGGAGATGCTGCCCGGTCTCATTTCTCTGGCCAGCGCTTGCTTAAATTGGGCTGTGGGGGTGGCTGCAAGCTGCTGGGTGGAACAGGACCCTACGAGATGCTGGCTGGAGCCTGAGCCCTTGTATTTGTACATATATACATACATACCTGTAAAAATGATACACTTATGTGTTTGTGTGTATGCATAGATATAGAAGATGCAGCTATATTTGTATTTTCAGGTGGGTGAATTGGGCTGGCTCAGGTCTTGTTGTACCCCAGCAGCTCAGGCTTGGCGTGACTGGGTGGGTCTAATCCTGCTGCTGCCGGGCTGGGAGCAATGGGAACAGCCCAGAGCCCCCCCCACCAAAACCCTGCTCACGCTGGAGGCTCAGCCCTCCCAGCCGGGGAGGTTATGAGGGTCTTTCAGGAGGAGGCAGCAGCCACAAAATGCTGGCGAATTTGCTGTCTGCCGTCATCTCACGATTGCTAGCGGGGATTCGGGAGCTGAGGGGGCTGGATGATGGGGCTGGGTGGGTGTTGTTTGCACTGATTGCTTTCCAGATCTCTCTCTATAATATAGCAAGTAATTTAGCAAAAAAAACCAAACAACCAACCCCAACCGATGTGTTTTGCTAGCTGCAAACTCAAAGTCTGGGTCAGATTTCGCCTGCAATGGGAATCAAATTGCCCCTGAGCTTTGCTGCCTCCCCCTCAGCCTCCATCCACCCAGGCACGCATCCGCCCAGCTCCGAAATAACCTCACCGTAACTCTGCCCTCGCTCCCCAGCAGCGTCTGGGCCAGAAATGAGCACCCAGCAGAGCCTTCAGGAAACATTAATCCTGCAATTTAACTGCTTACCCCTTCTCCTGCCCTGAATGCCCATGCACCCTCCCGACGAGCAGGCACCGCGATGCCGCAGGGATGGTGTCAGCACCAACGCCATGGTCCGAGTGGCTAAATTAGACTGGGGAGGTGGGAAAATGCCCCTTATCCCTCCTTGATTTACAGCTGATTGCCATGACAGGGAAGGACACTGCAAGGCTCATTTTCCCATCTGATTTAATCAGAGGGCGCAGCAGCACCTCCCAAGTGCAACCATTTGGAATTTGGCTTTGCTCTCTCCACTGGCTGATGGCCCTACCCACACCCAGGAGCCCAGCAAAAGCCCAATCCTCCTACGAGCATCCATGGGGCTCATGGCTGGGACCAGGACAAGTCCCCCCAGCAGAAAAACCCCGAGAGAGGCTGTGGGGGCTTTGCCCTGTGCAGGATTTTGCCCCTATGGAGGCAGCAAGAGCTGCACCCGGCTGTGGGTAACACGGGCCAGGGGTGAGGGTCCAGGTTGGGAGCCTGCTGCTCCCAGGGTTCAGCACTGAGCTGTTGAATTTCAGCCTCGTCCCACTAATGGTGACCTGCCTGAGGACAAGGACGCCCCTCTCTGTGCCTTTGTTTCCCCAGGGGGACGTCCCAGCTGCTGGGGACACCCAAGGTGTTCGAGTTGGCGGGTTCAGGCTGGGCATCTGCCTGATCCCAAAATGCAGGGCCCATCCCCGAGGCCTCCCTGAGGGGATGCAGGGGGCAAGGGACCAGTGTGATGGAGATGGTGTCAGCTATGGTGGGACCCCCCAGCCCTGCCTGTTGGGTTTGGCTCATGGATGGGCTGCGCAAGGAACCCGTTGGGGTGGAAACTCCCTGCTGGGACTATCAGTCTGTCCTGTCCGTCTGTCCTGCCCACTCCCACCAGTGGGAGCAGAGCCTAATGCAGCGAGGTCCTTCTGCAAAGCGAACACACAAATTGGGGTGTTTGTCCTTGCATGGAGCAGGATCCCGACACGGATCCTGCTCTGGTGGAGGTGTCTCTGCCCATGGCAGGGGTTGGGCTGGATGAGCTTTAAGGTCTCTTCCAACCCAAACCAGTCTGTGATTTGATGATTCCAACCCCAAAACACGCCCCAACCCCAGGAGAAGGAAAAGGGTTAACCCAGCGTCTGCCTGAAAGCCATCCCAGCTCAGAGCATCAGTGCGAGGTGACGCTCACGTGCTTGCACCCTCTGCCTCCCTACCTCCTGCCACCTCACTGGGATTTTCCTCCAGCTCCTTCGGCTCCTTGGGACCAGTCTGGGGCTGGAGGGGACCGAGCAGCACAGGGGCAGTGACAGCTGAAAAATGAGCAGTAAGGGAAGTTCCTGAAAAGAGAAGAGGAATCTGCCTTGAATGAAGAGGATTTTAGCACCTAGGGCTAAGCCAATAAACCTCTGCCAGCCCCATCTGAACGGGAATTGTTTGCACACACGCCGGGAATTGCTTAAAGCAGGCGAGACAGAGACTGAATAGCAGCAAGCATGGCCAGGGGAGAACCACCCTGGTAAGCCTGGGAGAAGCTCCCTATAGCACCCACCCAGAGAGGGGACCCACCTCGGGGTGCTCCCGCAGCGCTGAGCACCCAGGGACAGGCTGTGCCCCTGCCATCACCTCGCCTCGACGGGGACCACAGCGGGGAAGGTGCTCCCAGAAGATGCTGTGTGCTCCCAGGCTTCTCCATCACCTGCGGCCCTGGTCCGGCACCGATTCAGCTGACCCCAGGTGAAGGCTCTGCTTTGTCCAAGTCACCGTCCCCGAGGTCCCCATCCCAGCGGCGCGGTGGGACCATGGAGGTGTCCGTCCCCGCTGGAGGCATAACGGTGGCTCTCCTCTGCTGCTGCCTCCTGAGCTCTGCGTGGGCTCTGGTAAGTCTGTGTGGCTCTGTGGGCTCCTCCGATCCCTCTCCTGGCTTTAAATATTGTTAAATATCGTGTAACCCACTCCATTTGGGGGCCATGGTCTCCTCCTGGCTGCACATCCCGCTCCACAGAGCTGCCGGGCAGAGCCTGGTGGGAGGTGAGAGCCTCTCACTCCCATTAAAAGCTTCCCAGCAGCCGTGGGGCCACCGCGCCGTGATGGTTTTTCCATTTTTCAGATGCATCCAGGGCAGGGTTTGCTGCCTCGGAGGTGTCAGGGGACCAGAGCAGGGCAATTTACAGTCAGCACAGGCGAGGCTGGGGGGATGCAGCAAGGGCACCCCCTCCTGCCTTATGCCCCTCACCAGCCCTCTTTGCCCCCCACTGCTTTTGGGCCGAGGAGGGGGCTCAGGATGTCCTCTCTGGGGCAGGATTCAGCCCCACTCACCTATGAGCAGTTTGGGACCCAATGCAACCTCCCCCTGCATCCTGGTTCCTTTGCACTTCCAAAGCTCTTTCCTCACCCCAGCTCCAAACTCATCTCCTCAGCCCAAAACATCCCAAAAGATGGGGATTGCCAGCCCCGGCTTCAAGGGGCTCATCGTGGGCACCAGGGACACCCAGTGCTGCTGGCGGGGTGGGCGAGGAGAAGGCAGAAACCCAGAGTGCCACTGATTTCTGGCACAGAAACAGGAATGGAAATGGACCAGGGACAGGGTGGAAGCGGGGGCTCATGGTCAGCCTCAGCCTTGCAAGAGGGAAAAATGATTGCAGGAAGGCGGCAGCGCTTTCCTCTTCCCCAGAGCGTTTGAATCTCCCTAAAGCCACACAACCCTGACTTGTGCAGGGAGAGCACGGCCGTGCTGTGGCTGCTCTGTCAGCTTCCATTCCTCATGTGTCCTCCTGTCTTCCCTCTCACCATGGCTTTCACTCTCATCTCTTGCCCCAAGGATGGTCCTGCTTGATGCTTTCAGTCGGTGGGTGAGACCACTGTGACACTGGGTTCAGCAAAGCAGCATTTCCGCGTCAGGAGATGACGTTCCCATTACAGCCCTTCGGTCTCGTGTTGTTTTGGATGTGGTGTTCGTTGGCTGGGTGGATTCAGGGGTCGTGGCAGGGAGCTCCAGGGTGCTTTGTGGCAGCAGAAGTGATGTGGGTCCTGCACAGAGTGGGGAAGCGCTTGTGGGGGTCTCATCAGCCACCTTTGGGGTGCAGCTTCACTCCCACCTCCTGGATCCCAGATCCCAGCCACGAGTGGCTCAATGTCACCAAGTGGGCGGTGGCAGCGATGTGGGGACATGGAGATCATCATGGGTCGAGCTCTCCCAAGGATTATTAATCTCTAAACTGTGGGCACAAAGAGGAGACCCGAGCCGAGCTCCCTCTGACGCTGCTGGCCTGAGCGAAGCCACGTGGAGGCCGGGGCCGTCACTTTGGTTTTGTCTCTGCAGGTTGACCCCGATGACGTCCTCACGAAAGAGGAGCAGATCTATCTCCTGGTGGAGGCCAAGGAGAAATGCCAGAGAGACATCCGAGCCCAACTGGAGAAGATCAAAGGTAGTGCCCCTGCGCTGTGCGTGGGCCAACCAGCCCTGGCAGAGCTTTCCCCTGCGATGGGAGCAGGATGGGGCCAGGAGAGGGGCAGCTGGCGGGGGTTTGCACAGTTCCTGGCATCATAGCTGCTCTGGGTGCAATTAGGTGCTAATTAAAACATCACCCTGATTAGCCAGTGCTGGCTGCCCTGTGTGTGCTGCAAATGAGAGCACATGGAGGGGGCTCAGCCTCCCAAGAAGGAAGAGGGACTTGAAGGGATGTGGTGGGATAGGTCCCCCTTCTGGGTCCCTCTGCTCTGCAGGCCAGGGGTGACCCTGTGGCACCCTCACCCTGCTCCACCACAAGCTTGGGGGATCCAGAGGTTACGCCATGGGCCTGTTTGGACCCCAAGTGAGATGTGTCTTTGCTCCTTGGCCAGACACCAACTGCCCTCCAGAGTGGGATGGGATCATCTGCTGGCCCAAGGGCTCCCCCAGCCAGGAGGTGTCGGTGCCCTGCCCCGACTACATCTACGACTTCAACCACGAAGGTAAGCGCTTGCACCCGGGCAGGGAGCAATGGTGATCATCCTCCACCGAGCCAGGATGTGGCCAGGCTTCCTGTGGGTCCCATTGCTGTCACAGCGCCCACCGCTCTCCCCAGGTCATGCCTACAGGTACTGCAGCGCCTACGGGACTTGGGCCATGGCTTTCAGCATCAACAAGACCTGGGCCAACTACAGCGAATGCGCTCTGCTCTTCTCCTCCGAGAGCCGGAGCCGCGAGAAGGTGACCTTGGAGAGGCTGGGAAAAGGGGACGGGATGGGGGCCATAGGAGAATGTGGCAAAGGAAAGGGAATTGCTGGGTGCAGAGGGCTCTTCGCGCTCCTCTGCCCCAAAAAGTCCTGCTCCCACCTTGCTCTCAGCCCAGAGAGGGGGGCCTGGGCCGTGGCAGGTCATGGAGCACAGCCCTTCTCTTCCAGGAGGTGTTTGACCGCCTGCACCTGATGTACACCATCGGCTACTCCATCTCCCTGGCCTCCCTCATCGTCGCCGTCTGCATCCTCTCCTACTTCAAGTAAGGAGGAGCTGAACCCCCATCCCCATGGGGGGAGAACCATCTTCTCCCCAATATCTGCACACACGACCCCCCGAGGGGGAGCAGCCCCTCAGGGAACGGGAACCAGCCCCAAACCCCAGCACAAACATCAGCCCAAAAGCCCCAGAACACCAGTATAACCAGCACCTCATCCTCTTGAAGGGGTTGACACCCCTCTTGCCCCCAGATCTGGCTTCTGCGCCCATGGGAGGGCTGACACCTTGGAGCTCACCTTCTCTGGGTCCTCCCATTGCCTGAGCCCACGTGTCATGAGTTTGTCAGGCAGCCGAGGCCGGGCTCGTGTCTCACTCCTCCTTTGTAGGCGCCTGCACTGCACACGCAACTACATCCACGTGCACCTCTTCACCTCCTTCATCTGCCGGGCGGTGAGCATCTTCGTGAAGGACATGGTGCTCTACTCGGGCACACTGGCCAGTGAGACGGAGAAGATGCGGGAGGACGACTTCAGGGCAGAAATGGGTCCCTCGCCGGGACAACGGAGCCACCTGGCAAGTGCTGCACCAAGACCGGAGGCAGGATCAGGGGAAAAGGAGATTTGGGAGCCCTGGTGGGATGGGATGAGCTCAAGACCCTCCCAGATCAGGGCTGTGCTGTGGGGTGATGAAGTCAGGGAGAGATGAAGGGCCACCCACAGCACGAACCACACGTGGGGCACGGCCTGGGTTTCGCTGGCCACAGAGCAAAGGCCACCAGGTTTTGTTCTGGTGCTATGGGCACCTCTCTGACCACACGTCCACAGGTTGGCTGCAAGGTGGCAGTGACACTGTTCCTCTATTTCCTGGCCACCAACCACTACTGGATCCTGGTGGAAGGTCTCTACCTGCACAGCCTGATCTTCATGGCCTTCCTCTCCAACAAGAGCTACCTATGGGTCCTCATCATCATCGGCTGGGGTAAGCATGGACCTCGACCCAATGCTGTGGCATCAGCCCTGGTTGAGACGCGGTGCTTGATCCCTGCTCCTCTCTGGTTCCTGCCCCTCCAGGTCTCCCCGCTGTGTTCGTGTCCGTCTGGGCCAGCGTCAGGGCCTCCCTGGCGGATACGCAGTACGTAGGTCCATGTTCTCCAACAGACTTTTGGGGAGGGAAAGGCTGGTGGAAAATGCTAGCAAAAAATATGCAGGTTTACACCATAAATTGATGAATAAACACTGCAAAGAAAACCGCTGAAGTTAAGCATTTTAAAATGAGAAAAGCCACAGAACGTACAGCAGGAGTTTTAGATGGCCAAGGAGCTCTCAGGAAGGTTAATGCTCATTTAACACTGATTTGCACACCATGGTGGTGACAGATGCTCGCAGCACGGCTGCTGCTGGGTCAAGATTCACACGAACTCCACAGCTTCTCACCCAGGGGAGATGAAGGATGGGGACAATGGCTGGGGGTGCAGGGAGCCATCACCTGGCCATTGGCCTTACCAGCAATTTCAGGGTTTTCCAAGGTGTTTCTTTACTGGTTTCTTCAGGTGCTGGGACCTCAGTGCAGGGAACATGAAGTGGATTTATCAGGTCCCCATCTTGGCCGCCATCGTGGTAAGAATCCTGTGGCTGAATCTCCCAGTCCCTTTCGGGGAAAGGGGATCAATAGGCACCCAGAGCCGCTCACGTGTGGTCACTGGGGTTGGTCCCCAGCCACCCTGGCACCCAGGGAGGGCCCGCATGGTGTGGAGGGATCCAGGGCCACCGGTCCCTGCCCGCTCTGACCACAGCATCGCCCCCACATCCCTGCCTGTCCTCATCCTGGGGGCAGCTCGGGCAGGCCCAAATCACTGCAGGCAACAAAACTACAGCGGTGTCTGTCGGCAGGTGAACTTCTTCCTCTTCCTCAACATCGTCCGGGTGCTGGCCTCCAAGCTCTGGGGGACGAACACAGGGAAGCTGGACCCGCGGCAGCAGTACAGGCAAGTGCTGGCAGCAACAAAGCCACGTCCTGGCCCTGACCTGGTGCAATTTCTGCCCGTTTAGCTGAAGTGCCTTGTCCTTGAGAGAGCAGCAGAGGCGTGGGAATGGCTGCAGGAGCAAAGGAGGGTGGCAGGACGATGGCAGCCCTTCTCTGAGCTGCCCAATGTGCAACAGCTACGCACAAACCTGCTGCAGCAGAAGCAGCTAAAGCAGCTGCTCTCTTTGCTAGGACATTTATCAACGCCTGCAAGGGCCCTGTCTTAGGGTGTTTTCTCCTCTCAGGAAGCTGCTGAAGTCCACGCTGGTGCTGATGCCGCTCTTTGGAGTCCATTACGTGGTGTTCATGGCCATGCCCTACACCGAAGTCTCCGGGGTCCTGTGGCAGATCCAGATGCACTACGAGATGCTCTTTAACTCCTCTCAGGTACGTTGGCTGCTCTGAACGCGAGCGGTGATTGTCAGGGGAGCGGGGGAGCACACGTACAACACCCCAGCTCTAGGGACAAACTCCACCTCCGTCTCTTTTGGCAGGGTTTCTTTGTGGCTTTTATCTACTGCTTTTGCAACGGGGAGGTAAGTTAGAAGCGTGAGTGGCTGAGCTCCCTGTTCCAACACCTTTAGGGTTATGGAAGTTAACCCACAGCCCCCCAGGCCGGAATAACCAGAGGGAAAATTTGGATCCATCCCTCTCAGTGGGATTTGGAAAGGAAAAATAACCACTAGAAGTGAAAACCACACGGCCTGATGTGGTGTCTCCGGGCACCAGCAGCCATCTCGATCTCTCCCTCAGGTGCAGGCGGAGATTAAGAAAGCCCATTTTCGGAGAAGCCTGGCGCTGGACTTCAAGCAGAAGGCGCGAGCCACCAGCGCGGCCGGGAGCTGCTGCTACGGTGGGCTGGCCTCCCACGCCACCACCAGCTTCAGCATCAGCCTGGCGGGGCGAGGGGCCGGGAGCGCGCAGCAGCGGGGACCGCTGTTCCCTGCCCGGGCCAGCCTGCCCGGCTATGTCCCCGGCTCCTGCGCCTCGGGTAACTTTGTGCCCTGTGCAACCCAGGAGATGAGCCAGAAACCCTGCGGGGAAAACATAGTGGACTTAACAGACCTGAATCAGCATCACCCCAATCTGAACAGAGAGCTTGAGACGATGCTGTGAAGTGAAGAGCGTCTCTCCCATCTGGCCATCCTGGAAAGATGCTGATTCTCACGCTTTGGGCTCCTTTTATGGGGTAGGGGGCAGCAGCTGGAACAACACAGCTCCCCTTCCCTCACAGCCAGCGTGCAAAGGGACCATGGGCTCTCACTCCTTCCACCCACCTGGCCTAAAAGTGAGCAGCCAGTCCAAACCCTCATTGCCTTCCACACGTCAGTGATTGATGTGAGCGATGTCTGTGCATGCAGTGCCTTGAATCACCACCAGGAAACAGCCCTCCAGGCTCAGCCTCACCTCAGCAGCCTGGAAGGGGACTTCAGCTCCAGTGTGTACAAAGCTGACTCAGTGAGCCCTTGGTCCTGAAGCCCAACTCCTCTCTTTAGCACCGATTCCTGCGTTGTACAGCTCGGGGCAGGCAGAGTGAACGGTGCCCGTGGAGCTCTTCTGCAGCTCACCCTGCCCTGTGCAGCTCATGGATGGACTGCAAGGCCTAGCATGCAACACTCAGCCATGAACAGGGAGCGTAATCGCTGGGATACGATGGGCTCAGGGAGGGAGGCCAAGCTTTATGGCCTGGGAAGGGCACAGCACAACGCCTGGGTCCTCCAGGCTTTACAGCGCAGTTGTCCATAACCACACAGACCACTGCATGCAAAAGTCTCGGCCTTGGAATCTTTTGGCAGGCTAAAAGGTGAATAAAGAGCCAGTCTGTATGGTTTGTGTCTGTCCTCAAACTCCTTTACGGCTCAGAGGTGTTAGCGCAGCCATCGGTTACTGGAGGAGCAGAGGGTGTGAAGGGCTGGAAACCCCACCACCCTCACAGCTCTGCTCCCCGTGATAGGAACAGACACTTCCGAGGAGCCTGCAACACCCAGATCCCAGGGGAGGGGAGAATTACAACATCACTGGGAGAGGGGGTACATATGCCTTTAAAATTAAACAGCTGCTTGGTGGTAGCATGGAGAATGTTTTTGCTGCCTGCTCTAATGAGACACATCACCTCAAGGCAGTAATTTCATGATAAAGACAGTGACAGAGAATGATAAAGACAGTGACAGAGAAGGTGTAAACAGTTCTGTGCATTCCCAGATCTTCCAGTGAAAGGCTAAGATACAAAGTGAGTCACAAGGATTAGAAAGCACCAGAGGGACATGGGTCGGGCCAGGGGGGTGGCAGTGTCTGTCCCACGCTGGGGACGAGAGGCAGAGGGGGTGACAGAGGCAGGAGCAGAATGCCAGGGTTACACTTCACAAACCAACCTGAGCTCCCTGCGGTCGATTTGCTCAGCTGTGAGCTATGCTCTGGTCTCTTTAGAAGCGAGCAGCACGCTCCGCCACTGCAAGGAGACAGATTGTGTTTCGGGGTCGTTGGCACGCTGCTCACACTGCTGCCTTGTTCTGCTGAGATGGAACCAACCCTCTTATGCATCTGGCACGGACCCGTGAACTGACATTTATAGCTCTCCAGCAGTGATCAATATTGACTCACTCAAGGCTCACGAGGCTCCTGGTAGCTGAGAGAGGGGTGAGGAATTTCAATAATCCCACTGAGCAGCACAGGGATGCGCTAAAAAGAAGGGGACAAACCCAAGCATATGGCACACGCAGGAACAGCTCTCAGTGGCAGCGAGCTGAGATCCGGGAGCTTCAGACTGTGGAGCAATTTTTCTGCTTGTTTTGAAACTCAAATCTTTGATTGTGCAGAGTGATAAACCCTGAGGGCGGTAAGGAAAGGGGAACTCAACAGTTGCTTCTAAACCCCCTGCCACATCTGCCCAGGAAAATCCTTGTCTTGATACTAAATATGTGGAGCTCAAACCAGTGCAACGAGGTTTCTGCCTCTTTCATGATGAGATAATTCGAGTGGAAGCTATTCCTAAAGCAACCCCAACCCATTAGAGCCAGTTACTGAGGGGTCCTGGATAATCAAGTTGCCTTAACTGACACCCAGCACAGATGCAGGTCGGACCACAGGACTGTTGGTGCGTTCTCCTTCCAGCTCTACCGCTGCCTCCATGGACGGCTGGGATGAGCAGCATGCCCGGGGTTTTATCCTTCCCACCTGTAAAATGGAGAAAAATCTATTCCCCAGGAGGCTTTGAAACTAAAACAGGGTTTGTAAACCAGTTTGAAGTGAAAGATGCTGAGGAAAACCACAGGAAGTCTTTTCTCAGCTACATCCCCAACTGCTGGTGAAGGGACGCAGTCAAATCTCCATCCGAATCCAAAGCAGCCAAAGGGAGAAGTGAGGAAATAAAAGCACACGCTAGGTAATTTTGTCCCAGTAATAAAACATTTACTAGAGCAAGCAGAAAGTAAATGCACAGCTGATAAAGAAAACATCACAATGTCACAAAAACCTGATACTTCTTTCGGTAGAAACAAGACAGAGGTGGGGGCTGACGCGTTTCAACGAAAGAGCTCTTCCTTACCTTTATGGCGCAAAAAAAAAAAGAGAAGTTAAAAAACAGGTAATACACACGACGAGTTAAAAACGGTCAAGCAAGATTTTACAGTTTTAACTACACGTGTCCAATATGGGGCGATACTCGAGCTGTTCCACATCATCCCTCACTTTTCAGGTTCTCCCTAAAGGCTTGTGAGCAGCAGGTCCCTGAATTTCCAAAGGAAGCCTCTTCGCTTCACTACGCTTCGTGGGGGCACCACCAGCCTTTGACCGCTGGGGCATTTCTACCTTTTTTTCCCTTTTTTTGTTTTTAGTTTGAAGCAAGCACTCGGCCCTCTCATAACAGAGGGTGCATAGGCACAGCAGAGAGACACATTGGCTACGCAGGCTTCCACCAGAATGAAGGTTACTAGGAAAGAAGAGGTTCTCTGAAGGAAAAGATACCTGGGCAATGGGATTGGGATTGATGCACTGACCACAGCCAAGCCAGAGAGCCATCCTAAACCACAAATTCATGTGTAGTGACCTGGGCTGGAGGAGGATCCCTTGAACAGCTTCATCAAAAATTAAGGGGTGAAAAAAAAAAAGGGGGAAAGAAAAATCCACTTGCTTCATCCCACCTTCAGCAACACAAATCGATACATTCTTAATTGATGGGGAGAGATGTAGGGGCCAACCTGGCCAAACGGTCTGGGGATAAGAGAATACGTAAAAATGAGAGGCTGGGGAAGAACTCACCATCCTGAACAAATTGCCAAAAGATTAATGTTTAACGGGTGGCTCCTGAGCATCTCTAGATGGACTGGTTCATTAAACGTGAACGCTGGTTAAGAAAAGACTACTTTGTACGTTTTTGAACAAGTTTCTTAACGTTCCCAGGATGCAAACCAGCTTCTTTCTTGTCAAGATCTGTTTAAATCCAGCAGAGTCACTTGAGCACTGAATGTTTAAAAGCAGAACCCAGGGAGCTTTATCAAAATGATTTCTCTTTGACTAAGCGTTGTGTGTACACATCATTAGAGTGAATCTGTCCGCAGACGTACCGGCCCGGACTTGCACGGCTAGTTCGTATGGTTTCCTTCTCCTCCCCCAGCTGCTCAACAACCAGTTAGCAAAAACCCCAAGAAATCCTCTGGAAAAAGACAACACTACCTGCAGAGACTCCGGGCTGTGAAACATCAGCTTTTAACTGTCCCACCGGCTCTTCTTACGCTTTGGGGGCTCTGGGACAGCAAAGCCATCTGTCTTGTTGTCTCGGCTGTTGGCGTCCTTCCTGTTCTCACCATTCCTGTTCTCGTTGTTCCTACCTTCGTTGCTATTCCTGCTTTCACCGTTATTGCGATTGCCGCTGCCCACCTCAGCGAAGTGCCGGCTTTCACCGTGGCGATGGCTGTCACCGTGTCGGCCCTCTCCGTGGCGGTAAGCGTCACTGTGGTGACCGCCTCCTTCTCCGTGGCGCTGCACATCGTTGTAACGACCACCGCCCTCTCCACGGCGCGGGACCTCATTGTGGCGACTGTTCCTGTTGTCGTTGTACCGTTCTCTGACAGTGCCACCGCCGCCGCCGGCGCCGCCACCACCACCACCACCGCCGCTGCTGCTGCCAAGGCCTTCTCGGTTGTTGGCGCTGGCGTTTGCGTTGTTGAAGCCCTGTACTCCGACACTTGGAAAGGTGGGAACGCTGCTCAAATTCCCCGAGCTGGTGAAACCTGGAACACCCCTTGCTGCTGCGGTGGCCGCAATTGGGCTGTCAGGATGTGCAGCATTTTGCTGTGCTGAACTTGTCGGTACTGAGTTCAAGCTCCCAGCGCTGGTCCAGCCGCTAGCGCCAGCGGCGGAGCTACCAGTCTTTTGATTATTTAAGCTTGCAGCAACAAAGTGGCTCTTATACTGTGACTGCAGGAAAGAGAGAGAAAAGAAAAAAGAGAGCATGTTTGCCTCTGCATTGCACCACAAAACACGCAGTCTTCATGCGTACACAAGCCCATCTTGAATTCTGGGAGCCTCTAGCAAAAGGAGTTCCTACAAAAAGTTGGTCTTCCTGCTGTGCTTATGCACGCACAATTAGTAACGGACATCTGCTACCAAACTACAGAAACAAGGGGACTCTTATATTGCGGGGTTCATTTTTTACACTGAAGAGAAAGGGTTTCTCTTTTCCCCATTTCTTTTGATTGCAATTACACTATTGCTGCTAAGCAACCTAAACAGGATCAAACCTAGGAGCAAAATCCAGAAAGGAAAGAGAGCAAAGAGGCAGCAGAAAACAAAATAAGTTTGGCAAATTAACTTTGTGCAGCTACGTTGTGTCCAGCCTGCATACTAATTCTTCCACTTTGGACTGCAATGCTAAGTGAGTGCTCCAAGTGGATGAGACATGGCCACAGCTCCAAACTCTCTCAAGTCAATGGGGTTTCTGCATTTTCAGGGGAGAAAAAAATATTGTCTTGGATCATCTTGACTCCTCTTGAGTCTGAACTTGGAGTACAAGGGATTGAACCAACCTGAAAAGCTGCTTTCATTGCTGTAAGCCTGTCTCCCATTGCCCCGGTGGATGGCTTGTATGCCTCATAGTTACTCATCACGCTGTTGTTGTTTCCACGGTCCTAACAAAATGACAAAGGACAACTGGAGAGATTTATCCAACAAAGACACTTGCAATTCAGCCGTGCTCTGAATCTATCTTGACCCTGCACTCAAGAAATACATCTACTAAGGATGATAAACTCCTAGAGAGCACTGAGCAGCAGAACAGTTTGCCCCATGACCCTGAGGATGACAGAGAAGTAAAGATGCAGCAAGTCCTAGTGACTCACTTGCCAACAGTGTAACCACATTTCTCAGCTCCTTACGGTAGTGCAGTCCAATGGAGATTTTCACAGAGGTCACAGACAAAACATGAAAAAGGCTTCAGCTGTGACTTTTGGAAAGATGCTGAACACGATGTGTTTTCAACATGTCTGCAGTTAAACTCTGGCCCCATACACACTGGTGGTGAGCTGTTTTCCTGGCATGGGCACACCTCAGTAAGCATTCCCAATGCTGCAAGAATCAGCCTGAAAAAGGCTTTTAAAGTAATTTGTTAACATTTATTTTGCATTGATAACCTGTTTTGGGAAGAATCTGGATCACTCTGGCACTAAAGAAAGCAGCTGTTGACAACAGGAAAACAGCACAGGACAGTTTCAGTTGAGATATTTCTGATACTAACTCTTAAATATTCTTAAAAGCTTTGAAAGCAGAGGCTATACTCTAGTACTAAGAACATTTTTCTTAAATTAAAGAGTAGTTAATACTAAATTTAAAAGTTCCAAGAAACTGTAAATAACTTCTTCAGCAGCTCTACTTACAGAATTTTCTGATCCCAGACCAGGACGTTCACGATATCCTAAGCCACCACCACCAATATTCAGTTTCTTGCCTTTTCCTCCTTTGAAACGCGATTTCCGGAACCATGGGTTCTGCACAAAAGAAGGACAAATGCTTCTCAGCACAGGGAGTAAGACACTTCAAAAATGCATGTAGTAAGGCCCAAAAGAGAAGGATTTTGAGCATTTCACAAGCATTTCACAAGGATGGTGAGGGCTCTGGAGAACAAGCCTGATAAGGAGCGGCTGAGGGAACTGGGCTTGTTTAGCCTGGAGAAGAGAAGGCTGAGGGGAGACCTCATCACCACCTACAACTGCCTCAAGGGAGCTTGTGGAGAGGTGGGTGCTGGTCTCTTCTCCCAGGTGATGGGGGATAGAACAAGGGGAAACAGCACCAAGCTGTGCCAAGGGAGGTTCAGGTCAGAGATAAGGAGGAAGTTCTTTACTGAGAGGGTCGTCAGAAGCTGGCACAGGCTGCCCAGGGAGGTGGTGGAGTCACCATCCCTGGATGTGTTTAAAGAGCGGGTAGATGAGGTACTTAAAGATATGGTTTAGGGGGTAGACAGGAACGGTTGGACGTGATGATCTCAGAGGGCTTTTCCAACCGAGCGATTCTGTGTGATTCTGTGTGAAAAGAAAAAGACACTATTTCCCATTCAATAACACAGCTGTTGCAAGGGAATGGGATGTAACAGACCACAGTGTTTTGAAACTAAACTGCAGAATGCTGTCATGTGGGTCTGAAGCATTTTTGTTACAAATGCTTTTTATGAAAACTAATTTTGTATCCTGAACTTTCATCTGTGTTAAAGTTTTGGGGGTTTGCATTCTAATACATCCATGAATAAATGCAATCTCTAATGCCATTCACTTGGGAGCTCTGCGCTTGCTCATGCTTGGGTTTTATTGGTTTAGCCCACTGACCAGCTAAGGGGAAAGGAGGTTCTGTCAGCAAAACTTCCTGCAACAAGCAGTGGCCAGGAGAGGGCACACCAACCAGACCTCCTCCTGTGAGTGGGTTTTTAAATAATGGTGGCTGTGCCTCTTTTTATACCCTGTAGTTTATTCAAACCTGAAGAAGCCAGTAAGCCTTGAGATTGAGTAAGCATTGAGCCAGTAAGCATTGAGATTCTATTCTCTCCACTCAAAGGCAGCCTGTGGAGCTCTGCCTCACAAATTCTGTCCTTTCTGAAAATGCTGCCTCTGTACCTCAGAAAAAAACCACTTATTTCTAGCAGCTAGTGCCCAAACTGCTTGGCAATGAAGCCACAGGCATGGTAATCTACCCCTGAATTTGGGAATTACCAAAAAGCCTTCACTCTCTTGCAGCTACACAGGCAGCAAAAGACAAGAACTCAAAGAGCTGATGAATACAGTGACACAAGTACAATTGCCTCAGCCTTCCATCATACCTATATATAGCAACCCTGCCAGACAGCACTGCCAAGCAGGTATAAATGATCAAGCAACAACAACAACAGTTTCACAGAGTGAATGCCCCTGTAATTATTTTCTAGTTTAGCTTTCAACTAAGCTGCACTTCCCAGGTGCCTGCCACAAATGCATATTGAAAATTTGACTGTAATGAGACATTGGAGCTGGACTGCTCTGTTGGCACCAGCCAGGTTACAGCTCCTAATTTCCTAGGGAGTGCCTGACCCCAGAATAGATTACATACTGCATTCCACAATCTTCATGGATTCTTTCACAGGCCATTAAAAACACTAGAAAGCCTGCTTAAAAACAGTCTAGGTTGCCAAAAGGTCACTGATGGAGCCAGAAACAAGCCTCTGGGCTCCTGATTTTGTATTAACCATGGAAGGAACCTTCCTCTACTCAAGAAGTTTTGCTTGTTCGTACCTGCATTGCTAGATCCAAGAGCTCTTTGGAAACATGTTGATTAGCGCCTTCCAGATTCCTGACAAGATCACCAGCGAAGTTACTGTCTTTGGGAGTCAGCAGAGTGTAGGCAACTCCCTTCTCGCCTGCTCTGCCTGTACGACCAATTCTATGGGTGTGCGTATCTATGTCCCGAGCCACATCATAATTGATGACAGTCTTAATAGAAGGAATATCCAACCCACGAGCTGTAATGGAGAACAATACAGCAGTAAGCATGATTATCCTGAATGAACTCAAAGCAATGCCATTCATACCTGCACATCACTTCATTCTGCTCCAGCATACGAAAGGAGTTTCCACAGGAACACACCTCAGTCGAGACACCTTTCACAGGCTAAACCTCTTTGTTAACTTAAGTGTAGCAATATCTCCCCCAAGAGCAGTATAAGTTACACTGATCCCCAAATTCACAAGACTAGAGATGAAAGAGATCTCTTTAAATGATTATTATTCCAAGGAGGAGAGAGGGCTTTATTAAGAGACACTGAAATTCACTCTTTTTTCAGCTAAACATCTGGGTAGAAAAGCTGTTCTAGAGAAGGCTTCAAATGTGTCTATTTCCTCTTCACTTAAGCATGCATAATGTGTCAGCTATTTAACGAACAGCAACTACTTCCTTAAGAAACAGCTTGTTTTCTTTCTGTATATTAAAAAATATCTGCCAGATTGTCACTTAAACGTCATTAAAAGACTTTAAAAATAAAACCCCTTGCTAACAACATGTACTTCTGAATAAAACACTTGGATTACAGTGCCCAGTAGGTGTAGGCACCAACCCTGTTGCCTTCAACTGATACGTGTCAGCCTTTCTGCTGTGTGGATATCTGCCGATATTCACACCTTGTATGAGCTGCCATTTCTTGGAACGTCACATACCTGCCACATCGGTAGCAACCAGTATCGGGATGCCCTTTTTCTTAAATTCTGAAATGACTTTATTCCTCTCGCTCTGGTCCATGTCACCATGAAGCAGCCCCAGATTATGATCCTCCTGCTTAAGGTTATTGGCCAGCTCTTCTGCATTTGCCTTCTTGGTGACGAACAGGAGAACGCTCCCAGAAGATGTGAACTCCACGAGGCGTCGAGTCAGCCAGTTCCACTTGCTAGGGCCAGAGGGGAAAATCTCCACAATTTGGGTAACATCTTCATTTGCCTAAGGGGAGAAATAAGACAGGCAATAACAGAGGACAGAAAGGACAGCTTGGCAAAAAAATCACAGGTGGCAGAATAAAATCAGGCATTTAAACTAGGTGTGAGAATAAAAAGTAGAGAAGCAGGGGACCAAAAATCTCCTTTAAAGGGGGTTTCAGCTCTTGTCTAACTGCTGACCACTTCATTCTCGCGGTGCAGAAAAGGCAGGGCTTAAACGAGAGACTCCCTGATACCTTGAGAGAGGCAAAGTGCAGTCTTTGACATGATGCAGTTCAGCACCCTACTGAACTAAAGATGGGTTCTTACAATTTAGATGCTCTTGCGACAGATGCTGTTAACACCTAATACAGACTGTGCAAGAGCAGGGTCTGAGATGCAGAGGGTGCTCATCAGTAAAAGTTATTCGTATGGCAACCAGAGAAAGTACTCCTGTGATGTGTCCTTGGAGTCAGGAAGTGGAGAGGTATGAACAGACTCCCTATACACTCTGTATTGCAAATAATAAAAGCGCAGTGGAGCACACAGCACTATCTGGAAGTTTCTCTAAAAGATTTGATTTTTACACACTTAAATATTAATGGTTCCAAGGATGATGCTCTAGTAACAGAGTAATAATTCAGATCAAATAACAGAAACCCTGTGATTTAGCTAGGAAAGCTGCTTGTTTTTTAAAAGCAGTATTTAGGAAAAACGTTTTCCCAGAAAGAAGAGGCCTCAGGCAGCCACTTTTTTTGGTTATAAAGGTGTATCTCACATTCCTGATTAAAAAAAATAAATTTAAAAATGCAGAGAACCAGTTAAAAGAATGCACTGAAGGCATCTTGTGAAATTTCTCAACAGTTTTCAAATATATTTTAGGTAAAGTTTCTTCATAGTAAGTAGATGGCTGCCCACTTCATCAACTTATTACCAAATCCCTGCTCTGCTAATATATATATAATATATAGTTCAGCTGCTACTGTCAAGCAAGTATAGAATCAACATTCTCATGTAAACCAGCTGAAAAACATTACAGTCTGAGTTTCAAAAGCTTTAATTCTTCAAAAGTTCTTATACAAATGGATATACCCATTGATTCAGCCTAATAATAATAAAACCTCCATCACTGCATTAATGTTGTTTCACTCCTTGATGAAACCTCCCATCACTATGAGACTATTTGCTGGCAGAAAGGCGGCTCAGCAACAACAACAAAAGCCTGACTATTTTTTGTTAAGTATTCAAAATAAATTGTGACTACCAGAGTTAGTAAATAAATTTCAAACAGAAACAGATGGTTCATTTCCCTGACTGTTTCAGAAGGAAAGTGGAATTACCTCTCCAATGTCTCCCTGCACAACTCGAATCGGGTCGATCAGAATATCTCGAGCCAATTTCTCGATCTTCTTACGGAAAGTGGCACTGAACAAGAGGGCTACAAGAAAAACAGTATTTGAACTCCTTGAGGAATACATTTCCTTTAATACTGCACAGACATGGTGAATAAGAACTTGTACAACTGTACTAGATGTCCCTGATCTGAACCTACAGTCTGGTTTACCGGTTCTAATGAAAATTATCAACCACACTACCAGAATACCTCATAGTGGAAACATATTTTATGGCATCTGGAATAAGATTTTAATAAGTGGCACTGCTGTGAACGGTCTTTCATGACAGCTTACAACACAGGATCTCAAAGCATGCTAATATTAATTCAGGTAATCATCTTTCCCCCCCGAGTAAAGTCTGTTGGAGAGATTACAGACTGATGAACATTTCATCAGGCTCACAAATGCTCCCTCCCAACAGCCCTCACTGAGAATTAACACCAGCAGACTCTTGTGAAAGTCTCATTTCACAGCTGTGTCAAGAACAGGAAATCCAATCTCTGTTCCAGATTCTTAACTGGTAGCCCACCAGACAGCCACCTTCGACTGCCAGTTTAGTTTGAAACATGCTTATACTTACTCTGCCTGTCAGGACGCACGTGGCTTGCAATTGATCTGACCTGATACTCTGAAAAGAAGAGGGAAAATGTTCTCATCAACACTGTATGCTCATTATTTAGTAGAATAACTCAAAATGCAACTTCATTGCTTTATTTAACAACTAATTACGAAATGAATGAGTGCCTCTCACTCAGTATTTAAAGTTACACTGCAATTTCCAGGTGCTTTTTGCTGCACAATGGAAATTTCTTTGCTGTACAAAGAAACTTTTGGAAGTGCCTTCAGCAAAAGTTCTGCAAGCAAAGATCCTATCTGAGCCTGTGCATACCCTGTACACCTTACAAGTGTCTCCCTCCAACTGCGAAATCTTTGCTATGTCCCATGATGCCTGAGCACATATTTGAAACCATCCAAGTTTGAAGTCTTCCGATGACATTCTTTTAACACCACGAGCTCGTACAGACAGAAGGAAAGCATGGAAGTGACTTGCTCAAAAGTTATACAGCAACTCTAAGATGAAAATAAAGGTTTTTGGACTTCAACAACAACAGGATGTTGTGGATCTCTTTATACCAACACATATTAGACCTTGAAATATGAATTTTGTCTATGAAGTATTTCCTTAATGTATTTTCAAATACATGAAGCTACAGGGGTTATAAGCAGTAACAGTGCTTTCCAAAACAGTGACCTCAGTTTGTTACATACCAAAACCCATATCAAACATTCTGTCAGCTTCATCAAACACAAGGTAAGTGACTCTCTGAAGGTTTGTAGCTTTCTTTTTCACGTGATCAATCAAACGACCCTATTAAAGAAAAAAGCCAAGATTTAAAAGCATATTCTAAAAAATGTTAACATATGCAACCTTCAAGCACTTAATTGTTTGGCTTTTTTATCCTCACTTACCAGAGACTTAGAACAGAAAAGTCTCAAGGCTTCAGTTTAGAAATAAGTGTTAATATTCAAGTCATAGGAAGGATTCCTAAAACTCTCATCAACTGTGCTCAACAAGCTGAATTTTAGGAGTGTTTTTTCAAGCTTCACAGTGCCAAGACCCTAAGTTTCCCCACTCTTCACTACAATTACATTTTAGATGTGAATGGGCTACTTAATACCACAATTTTTGGCAAGGGGGTTCTTCATACTTTGTTGTCTTGCCTAGTACCCCAAGAAATGGCCAGAATAAAACCTCCTCCAACCATCAGCTGCTCAGTTTTGCCTAAGTTCGTAACTAGTTCTTGCAATAAGCAGTTGACAATAGCACTGATGATTCAGGAAGATGGCGCTCAAGTTCAAGACACTGGGAATTTTCTTTGTGACTTTAAGACTCAGCAATCAGAAGCTGATATTGCACACAGCTGACACTGGTTCAAGCAGATCTTGCTTGCTCCTCTGTCTTCTATTGGAAATCATACCTAATCTCTTTCAATTTCTCTTGGGACACAAATAATCCCAGCGTATTTGCTCTCAACATCTGGTAACCTGTGAAGAACTTAGACTTCAGTGATAAGAGAACAAGTTTTGCATCACCAATGCAAAGAAAAAATCTTCAGTTAAGCAACAAGAAGTTGTACTGGGTGCAAACAGATACTTACTGGTGTGCAGACAACTATCTCTGCCCCCTCCTGGAGGGCTTTGGCTTGCTCCCACATGCTTCCTCCTCCATAGACAGCCACAGAGCGCAGATTATATGCTTTACCAAAGCGCTTGCATTCAGAATGGATCTAAGAATTTTTTAAAAAAGCACATCACAGTTCATATTAGACAGATAGGGGAAAACATACATACCTTGGAAATACAGCCCAGCTCCTGAAACCCACCTTTCAGACAATAATTTAATGAAGTTATTCAGAAATCATCAGGGCTGAATACTTCAATACTTGTGGATAATTTCTAATATTTTGAGAAACCTATTTAGGCATCCAACTGTAATTTAACCTGCAGGCTTTATCCTTTTACACATACAATTTGTGGCAATGCATCCACAATATTCTTAATAGTTAGAAATAATACGGGAGTATTGTGCAAAAAATTTACCATTTCAGATTTGTCATGATCCTTCGACAATAAGAGGTGTAAGAGAGAACTGTGAGCTTACAACAGTGGCATGCTACTAATCCAGATTATTTTCTTCAAATAGTTTACTGAGATTCTCTAGTAATTTCTGCCCAGAATTTTGTCTTCTATAGGAAAGCTGTATGGCACACCTGTTGGCAAAGCTCTCTGGTCGGGCATACGATCACAGCAATGGGACCATCCCCTGGTTCGAGCTCCTTTTGATCCATGATGTGAATCAACATCGGCCAGATGAAGGCTGCTGTTTTTCCACTTCCAGTCTTGGCTATCCCAATCATATCTCTGCCACTCAGTGCAACTGGAACACCCTAAAAACAAGGAGGTTCTAAATCCATGCCTACCATAGCATATTCTTGATCTAGATATTACATGGACATTCAGATAACAAGAGAAAACCCCATTACAGAGGACTCATAGCAGTATACATCAATGCTTACACAGTTTCATTGCCAAGTTCAGATCTGAACTGGTTTGTTTTAAGGGCTGGAAGCAATTATCATGTAATAACTGCTGGTGTCTTATATGAAATCAATGTCTGGGCACAGTACACATACAATACAGGATGTATTTATGTGTCCATCTGTAAGAACACGAAAAACAAGATCTCTGAGCCTATTCTTTCTGCAACCATTCTGAGTGCTGAAGTCCTC
>NW_010172968.1:4596-7601 GCF_000695765.1 Mesitornis unicolor | reverse complement strand
CTGCTCTTGCTATGACAACCTCTCAACCACAGATTTGGACTAAGATCCTGATACACATTCCTTGGACACAGCACCACAACATCTTTTATACTTCAAGAAAAGCATCTGAAGTCATGTGGTCATAATCACATTAATGATAAACTTTATTACTTATAGTAATCAATCTACGTATGTAGTAGAATCCCTTTAGCATGCACGGCTCGCCAAGGAACAAGCAGTTAAATTGTCCAGCTGCTATGGTTATTTTTAATACAATTTCTAAAAAATATATTCAAAAGATCTTTCACACATTTCTATAAGCAAGAGGTGCCACTTGCACATTCTTCAGTCTTCACCGAGAGACAAATGAAGAACGTGGTTGTATTTACAGTGGTCATTTAACAAGGAAAAAAGCTTCTACATAAAAATATCAAAGCTATTTTCCTAAAGAAATACAAATTCTTCTCTGCAACAGCTCTATACAGCAAACTAAAACTGTATACATCCTCACGTGGACGGATGTGCTCTGTTTAGATGTTAGAGAAGTAACAACACTCACCTGACATTGAATAGGAGTGGGCTGGGTATACTCGGATTTCCTAATTTGATGCATAAGTTGCTCATCAAACCCAAAATGAGCAAAACTACTGCCAGGCCTTGGAGGAGCAGCACCAGACACCTTAGTAACAGAAACATAACTTTGTTCATGAACAAGAAGAGAAAAACAAAGAGCAAACTGTACAAAAATGAAGAAAAAAAGAGAAAGTAGCGTCTCTACCTCCAGAACTGGCTTTATATTTTTTGAATAGACATAAGTATAACTAGGTGCAAATTCCAGATGTGTTGTGTAAATAGGACTTTCAGGTGTAAGAATCTGGACAAGTTGTCAATCAATCTAAGCTACTAAACATCAATCGTATCTACCTCCTTGTACAATTGGTCTCCCTCTTCCCCAGATAATTTCCTCCATAGAAAGGCACCACACTAGCATGTCACAAATGGCAAAGAACTAATTTTTGCATGTAATATTTCCAGTTTTAATTCCTAATCTTTAATCCAAGTGCAACCATGCAACTGGCAATCTTGGGTGCCCACGTTGACAAGTCCAGAGAACACTTTCAAGAACTGCTGAGGAAAACCAAGCTCCCTTAAATGGGAGTAAGAAGGATCATAGGAGGAGAGTTTTGTGACCAGCTTACCCGGAGATTTAACTTATGACGTAACTCCACCACTTGCTGCGGGGTGAGACTGGTGATCTCCTCATGCTCATCATAGAAATTCTTCTCAAATGGTGGATATTCAATCTGCAAGGGTAATCACTCAGTTAGTCCAGGTCTCAAGATTCTCTCTCTGTACACTAAGTTTTGGAGAGAAAGGGTGATTTTGACAAAATCACCTGCAAGAACATTAGTTTAATATGAACACGTTTGAAGGAGCTTTAGTATGACTCAAGTGGCAAAGCACTGAAATATTACCTGCCAACACTGATGTAGGGGACGGATCCGTATTTCAATCTACTTCTTAGCACTTGCTTTCTAGAATGCCTCAGACAGGATAGAATGGAATAAACTTCCTACCTCTGAATGGTCAATAGGTGGAAGAGGATCAATGATTTTTTTGGACGGTGCAATTGGATTCCCATCACTGTCATACTCCAGGTTATCCTCTTCCTCTTCTTGGACCACACCAGCAGTAGGGTTTTCAGCCATATAGCGAAAATAAGCTTCCTGCAGCAAAACATATCAGTAAAATCACACACAATAGGATGCAGAAATACTACATTTGTTCAAATGATGTATATGTGAGATGGCTGTTTGCTTTCACACCCACAATTAAGGGGAGAAAAAAAAAAAGTTCACTAGAACTGGTTCTTCTAATAAATACCAACAGTTATGTCCAGAAGGACAGTAAGTCCAAATGAAGAGAACAACTATAGTGTCAGTTATACCACAAAATGCTTTTAAAAACCAAACTTCTCTTACATGTCTGCTTAACAACTCCTTCTACCAAAACTTGTTATGCTTTAACAACAGAAGAATCTATGAATCACATGAACAAACACTGCAGGTTTTTAAACAAAGAACACAGTGTAACTAAGCGTATGATGTTTACATGTTTTTAAACACATTATGCCAGGCACTGGAATTCTCCACTTCCCCTATCTAGACTCTAAGAAATAAAAATATATCTATTTTTCATTGAAGAAGTCAAGTACAAACAGGAAAGATCCTATTTCAGAAGAATCCTTCGACACAAGCTCAGGTTAGAAGTCACTGTCACAAGCCATCCTTACAGCTCACAAATACGTATGTCTTACAGAATCTCACTGGCACACCGAGACATTCTCATGGAGAAAACACCAGTCTCACTTGACTGTCAGGCAAATATTTAAGATCAGACTCTTAAGGTAAGGTTCAATTACAATGAAATCTATATACTCATTGGGCTTTTTCATTTGCATGGTCAATTATCACTCACATAGATATGCATACAACACACTTGAAAAACAGCTGTCTACACGTGCAAGTCCCCTCGGCTCAAATTTAGCACAGCTACACTCACCAAATTAGAAGCAAAGGCCTAGAGGCCAGACAACCCTTCCATGCTCTGCATTACTGTGAGTAACATAATAGTTATTACCTACAACCAAGCAGTAAGATACATTTTAAAATGAAGTCTTTCCTTCTTATTGTTTCTGTAACAGTGATGCTTATCAATTAGAACTGGAGCTCCTCTGAAAATAAAGAGTGAAAAGCCTGATTCTTGCCCTTAACAGACATAGCATTTCACTGCAAATAGCCTGCACAGTTTAACAGCCTCTCACTGGTGCTCCACGTGAGCTGATTCTGCTAATTTCAAATTTGATGAGACCCTCAAATACTTAAAATCCTGTTTGAGAAGTTGAAATTCAAATTGACTGATAAAAAAGTTCTTCAGTGGAGTAAAAAAGAAGGAAATTGCCTCCTAATATTCTTCTCTTTTTTAGTGAAACACCTGGAAGGGTAGAGGGAGCATGGTAACCACTA
>NW_010172968.1:0-4565 GCF_000695765.1 Mesitornis unicolor | reverse complement strand
CCTGCTGAATCGTCCGGATACTGTGCATGATACTGGAGTTTTGTTTGTACCTAGTGGTCATATATTTGGGAAGGGAAGGCAAAAAAAAGAAAAAAAAACAAACAAAAAAGAAAATAGAAAGACTGCATAGGAACTCACTTGGTCATCTTCCTCTTCAATGTCATCTCGAATACCCCTGGAAAAACAAGCGGAGAAAAAAAACTTCCCTGCAAGTGTTCCATATACTCAGCTCCATACTTTCATTTGATTAGTGCTGAGCTCCATATTTCGTGGAAGACATAACACTAACAAGGCAGTAACATTTATAATCCCAACCCATGGAGTTTTCATATTCGGTGCCAACCATAACAGCGACCCTGCAAAGACTTCTGTTTACTTCTATTTATGAGACTGAAAGATTAGGACTCCGTCTTCCCAGTAGAAGCCACATCAAAGATCATCCTGGTCTAAGCTCTCGATGCTATAGAAGTCCCATAAGTGAGGAGGAATATGAGCCAGGAAGTGCAAATCCAGTTCAGAACTTCCCCAGGTGGTGACATGGATCCGGTGTTCTGTTTCAGGATCATGTATAATCTGATCAACCCCATGCAATGGAAGTTCTACCAATGCATTTGACATTTATATCAAGAATCAACAGCATAACTATTTTCCTCGTTCAAAACAGATAGATAAGCTGCAAGCATGTCAACTGTTTTTAAACTGCAAATTTAGTATCCTAATTGTCACATGCCACCTAATATTTACAGGGAATGGCTTAAAACCTAGTTCAAGCTTGGAAGAATCTCCAGTACTACAGGTACAGCAGCACTGGGTTATTTTGTTCATATAAATGGAGTTTAAACTAAACCATCCTAATCACTGCAAGGTTGGGGAATGACAAGAAACTTTGCAGGCTGATCTGGAAGGTGGTGGTAGCACAATGTGCTGCCCCACTTTGTGTGGCCTAGAAAGGCTTCTCATGTGAAAGAACTGTCAGAGTTGTTACATTTTACCACGGGATGCTGCCATGGATTCTTCCCTCCAATTATTCAATTTTCATCGCATAGAACTTTACCCATGGGGGATATCACGCGCTGGTTAATGCTGTTAACCAGGTATATATTATATTGTCTACAGAACAATCATCATCAACAAAACGCATTGGAATTCTCTTAGCACCGTACAAGACACAGGCAGGCATGGGAATTATAAAAAAGAACTTACTTAACGTTCTTTTTTTCTTTGTCCTTATCTTCAAGCCTCTTCATATCTCGAGCGGCTTGATCCTAATAGGTCATAAAATTACGGCATTAAAAAAAACCAAGATGATAAAACACGGAAGGGAAAAATGTTCCTACTTAACTAGACCATCATGCCACAGAGACAACACTTTTTGGACTAAACTTTCTCTTGTTTGATATCGTATTATGGTAAATAAATTCTCCTACTAATACCTTTGTAATTTATATCCTGTAACTTTGTGGCAATGGTGTTGAAAAAAATACATTGTCCACATTCCTCCTGAAAATGCTGTGATAATCCAGTTACTACCAGAACTGTAGCTAAGGAACAGTTCATGATAAATACAAACCATTGAAATACAGGTAGTAAAAAATGCACAAAACCTTAATTTCGTATTCAGAGACACACAGAGCTCCTTGCTGTATTGCCTTGACGTGCTCAAAACAGTTACACAGTTTAGCTACTGTAAATCCTATCCACTCTCTCCCCACCTAATCCACCTTTGAATTCTAATTAACACAGCACCTTACACAAAAACCAAAAGATAAGAGACATTCTGAATACAGCTGTCAAAACCATGAGTGACATTCGCTGTGTCTGACTGGGGAGAAGTACGGCCACACAAAGGAATAAACATTTCACAAGCCGGGTCTTGCCTCCACTTCAGCCATGAATGCCTCCAGAGGATCATCATCGCTGTCAGAGTCTGCTGATTTAGAATGAAACTGCTGGCGAGTGGGGGAATTCTCCGCGGGAATGTACGGCAACTCCACATTGCTGGAATCTTCCTCTTCATCCTCAAAGTACCTGAAAGGAAACGCACAATGGCCCAGTCAGACCATAGTCTGCAGCACCGCGCTGTCTGTCACGGCTTCCGAGTTGAGTCAAGTTTCCTACATGGATGGATAATAAAAGCCAGTGTATGTAGACAGGAAAAGGTGCTGAGATTTATTTATTTAGAATTATTAATGTTGTCAAATAAAAGTGGTGGGAGGGCACAGGGGCGTTATGAAACTCATCTTCTTGAGTGGCTCTCCCAGACTGGTAAATACAGGATGCTTTTGTGACCTCCCTTCCATTCACTGCACTTATGTGACTAAAAGAAGGGTTAATAAATAAGGAATTGAATGTTTCACTGTGCAAAAGACACTCAAATTTATCCTGCTTGGCTCCAATTCCGAACACACCAGAGCGTGGGGAAGACTGAGCTGATTGAGGCTCAGCTGAGATACGTCTGTAGAGAGGGACAAGCCAGAGGAGAGCTCTCCATGGGCTGTAGTGTCACACAGTCTTTTCAATATCTTTAATGGCTAGGAAAGTGTAAATAATTGGTTCTGTGTGACACCACACATCTGCTGCAGAGCAAGGATGGGAGTTTCTGCATGTGATTAGCTCAGTTTTGCTTGATATTTCCATAAAGCTGCTGGAGTTCTTCAGTGTTCGAGTATTTATCCTTAAGCAGGCTTTTCTAAATAACCTCATAAATGTCACAGATACTTTCCCTGCCCTTGGAAAATTTAAAACACTGAAGTCTAGAGCTAGATAAACACAAGAAATAACCCTACTTACGCATTCTCTTCATCAAAATTCGCTCGCTTTGACCCAATTTTGTAGAAAGAAGGCAACTGAGGAGGTCCTGATTTCGCAAATGCAGCAGAAGAACCGGCTGTTCCAAAAGCGCTGTGAGACTGCTGAGAGAGCTTAGGCTCCTCTTTCTTTCCAGGTGTTATAGCAAATCCACCAAAACCAAAGCCTCTCTTAGTACCAGGTCCACCTTTATTCCAATTCATGATGCCCTCAATAAACCTGTTAAAATCAGAACAGACAAATTAATCCCCTTTCTGCTTTAGGCTGTTAGATGTAATTGTCACAAGTTTTCTTGTGAGCGGATAACTTCTGTCACGATAAAGGGACTCGTGGAAACGTGACTGACAAGAGTTTGACCTGTCTCCCAAAAAAAGGATCTGGGCTTCGCTCTTTTCTTGTAAGTGTGAACGTATCCCCAATTCAAAAAAAGACTAAAACAAAGAGGTTGTCTTCCGAAACAGAGCACGTCTGTCAGTGACTACTCGAGCGTATTTAAGATGTTGTCTGTCTTGTCTGTTTTGCAATGCAAGACAAACAAACCCAAGGCCAGGACTTTGAACGTCAGGAGGAGCAAGAGACGAAAAGTCAGCTCAGTACATATTTTGCATGTCCACACAGTCATCCTTGAGTGCATCGTGGCTTTGTAAACACCACACCACTGCAACCCAGTGCTAGAAAAGTGAGCCCAAAGCAGCATACAGCACCATACAGGAGACAAGGCACACTTCTGCCAAAAAGCCAGCTCCCTCTTCTTCTTAAGAAAGCATCTTCAGTCATATATATGGTTTTCTAACACATTTTCCACACCACACTTTAAATATTCCACATAACTTGCCTGCTTGGAACTTGGTTTACCTGCCCAGAACTCAACTTGCTATATGAAGACCGAACTGATACACTAAGATGTACACTTTCCACTCCAAGTAACTTAATTATTTCATCTGTACAGCCAAGTCAGTCATACCTTTAGGGCAGCCAAAGGCAGTAAGACATCCACTGCTTTCAAGTGCATTCTAATTAGATGGCCCAAAGGCTACAAGTCTTATTCAACAAATCCTCACATTCAGTGAGAACTCTCAAATGAGATCAGACAGAACTCACTGGCAAGATAAACAACTCTAAAATAATCTGAGAGTAAATCCTGCTACTGCTCCCTGCGCAGAACATTTGCCAGCTTGAGCCTTGCTCAATAAATCTCCAGTCTAGACCAGAGCTCACGAGAAGACTTTGGGGAAAACTCAGCTCGTCAGTTCTCCATGGCAGCAGCTGACTCCAGTGTCCTGTTCTCCCACTTGCACTGACACATTTTGTAGCTTTCACACCTGCAGATGTGTGCCCGAGAAGAGAACAAGATGTACTACAATGGATGAAAGGTGTAACTTGGCACTTGTGCCACTGACAGCAAAGCAGGCAATCTTTTAGGACATAACATCCAATTTTAAGGACTCTTCCTTGCTGTACTTATCGGCTTAAAAAAAAATTAAAAAGAATAATTCTTTTATTCTATCATACAGCTGTAAAAGTAGAAAATTTGGTCTGTTTGCCCACAGAGCCCATAATGAGCGTGCAAGGAGAGGGCTCCTGCAGGTCGGCGATGAAACGCAGAGCGACACCCCAGGGCAGCTGCCGGGGCTTTTCTTCCCCGCGAATGCCTTTCGAGGAAGGAAACGCAGAGGCGCAGACCCTTTCTACAGATTCCCTGGATCTGAGGCAAACGCAGTAGTGTCTTGGCTGCTCCCGTTTCTGTCGGGGAACCC
>NW_010172967.1:1358-1561 GCF_000695765.1 Mesitornis unicolor | reverse complement strand
CTAGCATGTTTGGTGTGGGAGAAGAGCGTGAACGTTTCCATTTGGAGAGAAGGCTTTTTTGAGCAGCCAGGAAAACTGGAGACGAATGTGGGTGATTTAGCCAAACATAGAATGGCACAGCCAGAAGCTTTTTTCAATACAGCAGCACTTTCCATGAAAGGAGAAATCCAGGAAGGTGTTTCAATCTAAGCCCCTTTCTGGTG
>NW_010172967.1:743-1060 GCF_000695765.1 Mesitornis unicolor | reverse complement strand
TACAGAAGCACCTCCCCTGGAAGGAGAAATCCAGCAAGGACTTTCACTCTAAGCCCCTTTCTGGTGTGAGTTAGAGTCGAACATTTGCCATATTGAAATGAGGGTCTGGGCAGATCCAGAGAAAGCCTGGTAGCAAACGTTGGCTTCCCAGGGAAAGAAGGAAGCCCAGAAGAGATTGACTCTACCCATTGAAGAAAAAAGCCTACAACGTCCATAGGAATGGAAGCTTTTGTTGGATTTCTCTTTCCATGCAAAGTGCTTCCGTAGCCAAAGAAATTATTTTGCTTTGCCTTTCTGTGTTTGGCTGTCTCGTCCAC
>NW_010172967.1:0-331 GCF_000695765.1 Mesitornis unicolor | reverse complement strand
AAATGGAAATGGTCTAGCTCTTCTCCCACACCAAAGATGCTAGGACTGAAGACTGTTGCTGGCTCTTGTCTTTTCTCTTAAGCCAATTTGTAGACTCTCAGAGCTTTAGGTTCTAGGCTTCCTTGCTTCCCTGGGAAGCAAACGTTATCCACCAGACTTTCTCTGGAGCTGCCCAGAGCCTGCAATCAATATGGCAAACGTTCAACTCGAAGTCACACCAAAAAGAGGCTAGGAATGAAAATTTTTGTTGGATTTCTCCTTCCATGCAAACTGCTTGTGTAGCCAAACAAAGCTTTTTGGTGTGCCATTCTGATTTTGGCTATCGCGTCCA
>NW_010172966.1:2599-7152 GCF_000695765.1 Mesitornis unicolor | reverse complement strand
TCCTGCCTGTCCGAACCGCCGTGCAAACTGCCATGCCCTGCCTTTCTGCCGTGCCACGCCCCGTCTGCGCGTCCTGTTCGCCGAGCTCCTGGTCGCTCGCGCGCCCTACGGGCTGCTTTTTTCCACCTGAGGGCATTAACCATCACTTTTATCACCGACCACGGGGAGGCAGCGCTGACCGTAGGCAGGGGCTCACGTTTCAATCTCTGGGGTAGGGTGGAGCAACATCTCTCTCCCTGCGCTTTTTTGCCTTCACATTTGTTTTTTTTTCCTGCGGCTTAGCCGTTATTCTCACTCCGGCACCATCCCCCGGCGCGATCCTCCTGTCTGGAGCCCTTCACCACGGTGACAGTGATGAAATGGCGGTTTTGAACTGTGCCGACACTCTTGTCTCCGCCCATGGTGAGTCAGGGCTGACTGTGGTCAGAGGTTCATGTTTCCTTCTCTCGGAAGGGGGGGCTGTGGCACCCTCCCTCTCCCTGTGCTCTTTTACCTTCGCGATTGATATTTTCCACGGTTTAGCTGCTTCTGTGACTCCAGCAACGAACCCCGTCGTGATGCTCCACTCTGGAGCCCCCCACCTCGGTGACTGCGCTGAAATGGCAGTACACTGGGTATTAAACTGCCACCATCACTCTTGTCTCCATCCACGGTGAGTCAGCATTGACCATGATCAGGGGTTCACGTTTCCCTCTTTCGGTGTGGGCTGGGGCACCCTCTCTCTCCCTGCGCTTTTTTGCCTTCTCGGTTGTTTTTTTCCCCGCAGTTTGGTCGCTTTTGTTACTTCAAGGAGTTACCCCAGCGTCATCCTCCCTGTCATAGGTCTAACTGTCAACCTAACATCACCATGCCCCCTTAACCATGTCATAAAATGCCACATCCACACGCTTCTTATACACCTCCTGGGATCGTGACTCCCCACCTCCTTGGGCAGCTTGTTTCTTTGTTTGACCACTCTTTCATTATATAATTTTTTCCTAATATCCAATTTAAAGCTCCCCTGGCTTAACTTGAAGCCATTTCCTCTTGTCCTGTTGCTGTTTACATGGAAAAAGAGACCAACACCCACCTCACTACTACCTGCTCTCAGGGAGTTGTAGAGGTCTCTCCTCAGCCTCCTCCAAACTAATAACTCCCAAGCCTGTCAGCCGCCCCTCAAAAGGCTTGTTCACCAGACTCTTCAGCAGCTTTTTTGCTCTTCTCTGGACATGCTCCAGTGCCTCAATGTCCTTCTTGTAGTGAGGGACCCAAAAGTGAACACAGTATTTGAAGTGCAGCCTTACCTATGCCAAGTACAGTGGCAATACCACTTCCCTAGTCCTGCTGGCCACGTGTTTTCTGATGTAGACCAGGATGCTGTTGGCCTTCTTGGCCACCAGGGCACACTGCTGGTTCATTGGCTGTCAACCAGCACCCCTAGGTCCTTCTCTGCCTGGCAGCTTTCTAGCCACTCTTCCCCAAGCTTGTAGGGCTGAATGGGGTTATTGTGACCAAAGTGCAGGACAGGACTCAGGACTTTTCCTTGTTAAACCTCATACAATTGACCTCAGCCCATCGATCCAGCCTATCCAAGTCCCTATGCAGAGCCATCCTACCCTTGAGCAGATCAACACTCGCACGGTTTGGTGTCTTATGCAACCTTGCTGAGAATGCACTCAATCCCCTCATCCAGATCATTGTTAAGATGTTGAACAGAATCAGCCCCAAAACTGAGCCTTGGTGAACACCACTTGTGACTGGTCACCAACTGAATTTCATTCTGTTCACCACAACTCTCTCTGCTTGGCCATCCGGCAAATTTTTAACCTAGCGAAGAGTAAACCTATCCAATGGACTAACTAAATCATAACTACAGACTTTATTCCTTCAGATGTAACACAAGAGAAACTTCTGGAATTGGATCCTACTCTGTTAAAATGGCCTTGACTAATCTGGTAGCATAAAGATACCTTAAATTTCTGCCAACAAGATGCAGTGTCAGCAAATAATGACAGAGGGCAATGTAAGGAAGTCTTAAGGGACTCACAGCCTAGGATGTATTTATAATTAGTAGCTAGGAAGTGCTTTTATAACTGCTCCGCAGGGATCATTCTGACAACGGGTAAGCTTTAACTTCAGCATGAACAAATTGGTGCCACTTGCAGAAGAAACATGAATAAGAAACCCTCTTCCCTTTTTTGTGCCCAACAGATGTGAATGCACACTGAAACACCATTGAGGGCTACTGCAGCTGATGCCAAGTATACTTGGAGGCTTCATGCACATCAATAAATTGAGTGTGCTTGTTCCTGAAAATCGAGGCCAACTGGCACAAAATGACTGCAGCTGTTCAAGTAGAGTCTCTAGGCAGATCTCCAAAAGAGGCTGCAAGCAAATTACCCATCGGAGAGAGGAAGGCTTCCCCCCATAAATTCTGACTTCCAAATCACACCCAAAGGTTGTTTTCGGCTATGTTCGGCACAGGACAAAAATATGCCAGGGAAGATAGGCATACTCAAAGAGTATAGTAGCCTCAGGATTTAATAGGTGTGAACTATTAACACTTTGGATAACCTTCATGGCTTATCACAAATTACTTCACCCACAAATCTGGACTGCATTGCTATTGCCATGAGTCAGGAATAGAAGACTGAGTGTGCAGATTTTATACAATTTCTTATTTCTGGGGGCACAGTGCTACATAAATTGTAGAGATTTTATTAGCAGGCATTCCAGTATTGAATTCCATTGCATCATTACAACTATCTCATTTAAGAAAAAAAAAGAGTGTAATTGTTGTAGGTGATTCCTTTCTGAGGGGAACAGAGGAGATCCATCCCACAGGGAAGTCTGCTGCCTTCCTGGGGCCCAGGTTAGAGACGTAGTTACTAGGAAACTCCCTGGTCTGATGCTGCTGTTAGTTGTTCAGTTTAGTAATGATAAGGTTGAGCAGTGAAATCCAAAGGCAGACAAGAGGGACTTTAGGGCACTGGGGCAATTGGTTGAAGGATCAGGAGGACAGGTAGTGTTTTCTTCAATCCCTTCAGTGACGGGGAAGTATACCGGTAGGAACCAAAAAACACACTAGAATAACACAAGGCTCAGAGGATAGTGCCATTGATGGAATTTTGATATTTTTATTTTTTTTTTAATCTTGAGGAGCTTTACGCAGCATTGAGCATTCTGGAGACCAGTGGAATTCAACTTTCTCAAAAGGGGTAAAAGGATCCTTGCATATGAGTTGGCAGGGTGCATTGAGAAGGCTTTAGACTAGGTTTGAAGGGGCTAATACCAGGCTTACTAGAGATGAGTCAAGGAGTAGCATGCCAGTGTTGGGGGTGAAGTTGATAACCCAACTCAAGTGCATCTACACCAATGCACACAGTATGGACAATGAACAGGAGGAGCTGGAAACCATCATGCAGCAGGATAGTCATGACATAGTTGTCATCACAGAAACATGGTGGAGTGACTCTCACAACTGGAGTGCTGCAATGGATGGCTGCAACTTCTTCAGAAGGGATAGGCAAAGAAGGAGAGGTGTTGAGGTGGCTTTGTGTGTTAGGGAGTGTTTTGATTGTGATCTATGATTGTGACAACCAGGATTTTTAGATTTCCTGTCACTCTTGGACTTTGTTTTTTCTTAAATAAAAGTATTTTTCATTCATTGGTATCAGAATTTGTACTATTTTTCTACATGTGTGTTTGCAAAATTTTTATTCATCTAATTGACAGATTCAAGACAGTGTACTTCATGTTACACTTCAGAGATCAAATTACAAATTTTTTTTGCCTTGGGTACCGCCTGTTATCTGATAGATTTAGATAGCTCCTATTGTTGATCTCTGTGAAGGAATGCATCCAGCTGGAATAAATATATAATCTCTGTACTCTTCCACAGAATCATCATATGAATTATATGCGGTACTTTATGACAGCTTTTGTAAACATTAGAAATAGGAGGAAGAAACTTTGCCATGAAACATATTATGTATGATCTGCTTCACCAGTGTACAATGCTTAGTCTTAGTTTGTACAAGAACCTCAGATACTGGAATTCTGACTAAGCAATTGTCTATATATTGTAAAATAGTATATTTTATATATATAAACAAAGAATATAACAGCTCTAAATTTCACACACTCAAGCTACAATTTACATGATGTTTGAATTGACTTGCAAGACTTAAGGCCTTTTGAAAGTCTCCATGCTATCGGATTTTTTTAAAGGTATATAATGTATTTGAGATCAGTGTCCAGGGGATGCTAGAAAATCTGGCCTTTATTTTTTTTTCTGTGTCTCTTATTAAGTTTAGTGCTTTATGAAGAGAGAGAATCCATTCCTTGAATTCGAATTCATGAAGACCTTTGATAATGCCGTGGAGATCCCCTTGCAGGCATGCACAATGTACCCCAAAGTGTCAGTGGTCACAGAACCTTTAAAAAAGTGAGGATAATTAGATGAAGATAAACATCACTGAAGGAAACTTGATATATTTGGTCTCCTTTAGAGCACTGACTAAGAACAGTGTTGTGCAAAATCACATGACACTAATATGCAAATATTCTGCAGA
>NW_010172966.1:0-2582 GCF_000695765.1 Mesitornis unicolor | reverse complement strand
GATCCAATTGGTCACTTTATCATGACTTCCTGTAAAAATTACCTGATCTGTGTCTTAGTTCATAAAAATTAAATTATGCATTAGCAGACTTAAAACTGGGTTTATTTGCATATTATCCATGAATAAAATATCTTAGAACACTAACACTTTCAAGTCAGTTTTTTAAAGTTTGTGTTATTTCATTTTTGTAGAATAGTAGAACAAAGAAAGATTTGCTATAGATATGCTATGACTCTATCTATAAATTACTTAAAATAATTATAATGTGTTTGTCCTATCTTAGTGTGCATTTTTTTCTGTGTTCAAAGAGCAAATGCTATGCGGTTGTGACATGCGGATACAGAGCAGACCCCACAATCCGTAAGATTGTAAAGTAGGTATGTTTATTCACCGGTGGGCAGCAAGGTAGATTTTTTTCTCTAGATCTTGTGCGCCTGACGCCGCAGCTCGCTGAGGTTATATGTGGTAAAGTGTTACATATACATAAGATTTCCCAATATGCCTATACATATGCATGACCTATCCCCGCTTTGTATTAAGATTAGTTCCAGGAAGTCATTTCCATAAACTCCACCTAACTGCGCTTGCGCAGTACCTTCTGGTGATGGTCGTGGAGGGCTCCTTTTCGTGACCTTTACTATCCTTTTGCTCCTGTGCAGACTCAGTTGTTCTCTGGTTCTTGCTCAATCCAGGGGGTCGGGTTTAGCCGGTTCTTGAGACCACTCCCTGGTTCTTATCAGTAACTCAAGACTTCTCACTCCACCCAGTCCACACAATTAGCAGCACATTTAGTAAGTGATAAGTAATACAATGTTTCCCAAGATTTCTTTAATCCCTTTTTCAGTTGGAGATTGTATGCTCTAGGTAAGAGACACTATGAAAGACTAGATCTTAATTTTATGTACAAAATGTAGACAGCAGTGTGACAAAAAGAGACTCTACTGCAGAGTTCAAATTAATAATTTATTTGAACATGTGCAGATCCAGTACGTCACTGTTGCAGGTTCTATGGATACAATAGAAAATGCGCTATTGCAGTTTTAAAAGCAAGACTACACTATTATATCCACAAGAGATTCACAAAAGGCACTATTGCAATTACAACAGTCACAAAATGCACTATTACGGCCCACTCACAAAACTCACTGCCCATAAGCAATTCCCAGGCTACTCACAAAAATTCACTATTACAATTCCCAGGCGATTCATGGAACGCACTGTTGCAACTCACAAACAACTCAGAATACCACACGTGTGTTAGTCAATCATCTGCAACTACAAACATAAAGTATGCCAAATACTCACGCCTCCAGGCAAGGGCTGCCACGTAAGTTACCTTGATCAGCATCCCAACCAAGGGGGAAGGTTCTCATCACTCCACGGCTGGAGAGGTAACTCCCCCTTTCTAGCATGAATCTTAGGGTTTTTAATCCCCTGATGTACTGAACAGCAGGCAGGGGCATGTCTGTTTAGACCACCTGGGATGTGTTTTCAGCAGTGCTTCTCCTTATCTTTATTCATGGATGTTGTTCCCTTCTGTATGCTCTGTCTCTTGCATATCTTTGTATTGTGATGGTCCCCTGGAGCCAGATAGAAGTCCTCCAGCTTACCTTTGTTTTAGGCAATTTAATAGTGGTTTGTTTTGGACTCAGGGCATACTATTTGTTGGGGGATTTCAAGGCTCAACTCAGGTTTCAGAATGATGCAGCACTGCCCTGTTTAGTTTTGTGCTTACTAGACAACTCAGGGCTGAGGTGTCTACACAGCTCCCCATGGGTCGTCTCTGCAGAGACAGGGCCTCAAGGCAATCTGAGTTGCTCCTGAGACCTGCCATGAGTTGCGTGGTGCACTGGACATTATTGAAACCTGTTTAAACTAGGAGCCAGACCGATCCTTACAAGCAATTAAAAACTGGTGAGTTGCTCAAATGTGTGAATTCTCCAGTTTTTAAGGAACACACAGTCTCCGCAAAACCTGATTTTGTGATAATTGCACAAAGTAATGAGGATGTGAAAGAAAGTCCAGAATCACTGTGATTTAAACCTGTCCTACACCTCATCATGATGACATTTTTTGTTTGGCAAATGGGCTTAGTCATTTTTTTTGAAAAAAGTAGGTAATTTGCAGGTAATACCACCAGGTAAAAGCAGGTAATACCAAGAGTAAGTGTTGTGCAAAAGAGATATTGACAAATATTCTATTTGTAGTTTTCTAGGTATGAAGATATACAGATCTGAATAGCTGCTAAAGAACTATATTAAAAAAGATTAAACCTTTTGTTACACTAAACTGACCAAGAGAGATGTCTGAAGTACTCAGGCATGCTGAAGCTCATACATTGTGTTTAGCTTCTGAAGCTTCTTAGCAAACGTGCCAGTGACTGAAATTTCTGTCTCTAAAGCATTTAAATTTATGTAGAGCAGAGGATTTCTAAAATTCTTCGGAAATCTATAACCTATTAACAGGGCAATGAAGATAAATTATGAGAATTTCCAACTCTATTATGATAATTATTTTTTCCAGTGAAGAGAGGCAGACTTTCTTAACTTTACCATTTGTCACGGAATCGCACCAAAATGGCT
>NW_010172965.1:0-3373 GCF_000695765.1 Mesitornis unicolor | reverse complement strand
TGCGTATTTTAAACTGATTGGTTCATTTGCAACAGTGCAGTGATACACTGTTACACTAACAAACACCTCTTGCCTTTCAGGCAGAGCCCCTGAGGCATTTCTCAGCAGGGTGCCTGGAACTTGCTTTTCTCAGGGTTGAAATACCTGTTTTTCCAGTCCTTGTTTACCCCTTTTATGGTCATGACTTGAGCAGCACTCAGGGTCCTGCTCCCCAGGCCGTGTCCTACAGCTGGAGAAAAGTAAATTTTGAGACATCAGCCATTTGATGCTGTTCCTTCAGCTGTGACCCAGGACCTGTCCTTGGGAGTGCTCCCAGGCTGCTCTGACACCATGGGCCTTGGGTTTGCTCCAACTCCTTCTTCAAACATCAGCTTTAACAGCTCCAGAAACAGATTTTTGAGTTCTTCACTACCTCCCAGAAATCAAGCGGCTCTTAATAACGAATACTCTGAATGCTTTCAAATAGCTGAAAAAAAACTTTTTAAAAATCAAGCTGTTATGGTCATTGCCACTGTTTAGATTTTGAAGGATGGGTGCAGATTTTTTGCAATGCAGATTAGACTTTTTTATGAACAAGTCCTTGAGGAGTAAAGCTTAAAAAAAAATAATTATTTACTTTGTCGAGTGTTAACATCACAAAAAAGACCTGTACACTCTGTCTCAAATGATGAAGAGCAGAAGAACAGCCTGCTTTGCCTGATGAAGGGAAAAAAAACCCAACAAAACACCTCTCTAAAGATCTGCATCTCCCCTGGTCCATAATGATGCTGCTCTTCAGTGACAATCGTCCTAACCATGTAACAGTGTGCAGGTTGCTCCGCAATTATTTCTTTTTATTTCGTACTAAAGAAATAAACGCTGTCCCCTCAATTTGTTTCCCTCTCCACCCTATGAGATATAGTTATCAGGAATAATCAGATCATAGAGTGGGGGCCGGAGAGGAAATTGTACTTTAATATTAATGCATCTGGCATTGCAGGAGACAAGAAGACTGGTGTTTCTTCATTGGCCTGGGAATGTTTAACAAGCTCACTATAGTTTTGCTTTGCTTTGCAAAAGAAGAAAAAAAACCTGCACATCAACCCAACCATCTGACAAGCATGAACAGACATAATAATTTCTTTGACCTCAACCACATGATTTTCTGAAAAGAACAAAACAGCATCATTTCATGGCAGTTACAGTTTAAACCTTTCCTATTCAGGTTTCTAACAAAAAACCCAACAGCTCATTGTGGTCATGATTAAAATTCATAGGCTTGCTGCAGAGAACAGATGCAGAAGCAATTTTAGGCCAGTCATATTCCAGCTCTGCAAAATTAATTTGACAGGTTTGCATTAAAGCACTGATCAATATTCACTTTAGAGCAGCAGGGGCTAACTGAGAAAAAAATAAGTGACTGGAGTGCTACCAGAAGATAAAAAATGAATATTTGAGACTTCTTTTCCCTCTAAGCTTGCACCTACATCAGAAGTCCTGACCTCAATCCATTGATCAGTTGCAGTTAACATGACAAAAGGCCTAGCAGATATACCAGAGCTATACCTGCCAGGGAACAATCAGCCCCGATACACTAAATGTTTGACAGAGTGACTAGACTGCTGAATTAGTATTTGCTTTTTGACGTCTGGCAGGAAACCTTTCCATACTGCAGTTTCCTAGATGATTACAAAAGGGATTATATATATACACATGGTTTATAGAACTTCTCTTAAACTTTTTGAAATAAGTGCCTCTTAGTATTTTTGAGACCAAGACAATAAAACTCCTCAGCCTTGTACCATTCTGGTGATACGTCTAACAGTATCACCGTTGTATCACTCCATTTTCAACTTAATGAGGAAAACCAGTTTTATTAAAGTGACCCGATGTTTCTTCATCTGCGGGAGAGCGAGGAAATAACACGAGGCACCAACCCTACATCAAGCCTTGCTTAGGAACGGGAGAGACACAATTCATATTGGTGCTTGATTGCAGGAGAAACGGCTGCCCTGGTTTTTACAGGTCGAGTCCAGCAAAAGGAGGGTATTTACATAATTGCATATGCACCAAGGATTTATCACTGCAATAGTTATAATGGTCTTGGCGTGCGCTGCCCGTGGAAAGAAGGTGTGGCACTAAAGGTGATGGACTTTTTTAGTCTCATAAGTGATCTGGCAGCCATAAGGAGTGGTAATAACTCCCAAGGCATGGATCTATCTAACTGCAAATCTCTTCTGCTCCTGCAGGACACCCCCTATTCCTTGATGACACAGAGTCTAATTGCACGTACTGTGCCACATTTCCCAGCATTTGTTGCATCCTATGAAGTACAACCTTATACCAGTCCACAGCTCCTTCTTTCCTCCCCTGGAAGAAGACATGCTACACTCACTTTTCAGGATATTTGGTTTATTACAGTGGCTAGAAGATGGATCAGCCTTTATTATTTCTATTTCTGATCACTTTAGGATTCCTACTTAGGGCTTTTAACATAAGCACCACATTTTCCTGCTATAAACCTAACTGTAGTTCCACATTAAATAACTTTATTACATACTAATTACTCAATATCACTCCAGATCAACTTGTGAGGCTTATGACCAGTGATTTACCAGGAAAAAGGTGAGGTAAAGAGTATTAAGAGCAGGATACCTGCGCAATTCTGTGGAGGCTTAAGATGCTCCAGTCCCCAAAAAAGGCCTAAAACATACTTATAAATCTCATAGAAGTCTGTGGTTTACTCCTACACAACACAGTCAAGGACAAGGACAGTGTGTTCTGTGGTTGGAGCACCTGCTTCAGCCGTGAGAAATACAAGTTGAGTTCCCTACATTAATCCAGGCCTCATTCAATCCACTGTCCTGGTTTGAGCTAAATAGAACTAATTTTTCTAGTTAGTGATTTTACTTTTCAGCTCAGTCTCTTTTAAGTGGCTGAACTTGCTGAAAACTAGCAGAATGTTTTTCCCAGACAGTGTGAACTGATAAGCTCAAGGTCTCACCATGGGTGCCATGTCTGCGGCTACAGGGAGAGCGGACCCATAACTGACCAACGAGGTATTCCATCCCACATACGTCATACTCGGTATAAAGCTCAGGGATCACGAAGGTCTCGACCCTTCTTCCATCTTGGAGCCCTTCCATCTCGGACCCATCCATCCATCTTGATCCTGCAATGGCCGAAGTCCAAGCAGAACCCTGCTAGTTCATCTGCCTCTGATCCTGATTCGTGTGTTCCTGCAACCAGTTCCCACCTGCTGCTGAGTTTGGTCTGGGAATTTTCCAGTGCCGTGCTCCACAGAGCCTCTGGTGCCGTATGCGTCATTAGGGAAGGGTGGGGGGAGGATTTTGTATTGGTGTTACATATATATATTTGTACATATCTGTATATA
>NW_010172964.1:0-1414 GCF_000695765.1 Mesitornis unicolor | reverse complement strand
GTAAGGATCAGCTGTAAACTCTGGGGCATTAATGTTTACAGTTCACCTGTGTCTGGAGTGAGTCTGAATTTTTCTGCTCCTGTACCATGCAGCGTGTAAGCAATTTCTGCATTGGAACGAATATCTGCATCTGTAGCAGATACCTGCATTATCAGCTTGCCAGGAAGGGCATCCTCAGGAACAGAATCAGTGTAGAAAGTCTTTTCACAAACAGGGCTGTTATCATTAGCATCAAGGACTTTAACCTCCACCACAGCTTTAGTTGCAAAGGTCCCATCAGTAGCTGTAATATTTAGAAGGTAATTATCCTTTTCTTCCCTGTCCAGAGGCTTTTGGACATAGACTTTCCATTCATTCTGTATATTTTCAGTATCAAACTGTCCCAAGGGATCACCTCCTGTAATGTAGTAAGTGACTTCTCTATTGGCTTTTTCTGTATCAGCATCAGTTGTACTCAGAATGGCAATTACCCCACCAGGAGGGTCATCTTCACTCACTGTTCCTTTAAATATCTCTGCAGTGAAGCGTCATTCCTTCTGCGCCATTCCCAGGATTTTTGCTGTCTCTTTGCTGAATTCCCAGGATTTTGGAAGGACCTATGGCTTTTGATGAGCACTCTTCCAGCATGCCCATCAACAACACAAAACCAGTGCAGGATGATAAGATATCTGTATCCAGTAAAGACTGACCAGCAGTGAGCCCAGAGCCCTGTCAAATGTTTGTGCATTCATTTCCATTACATCCCCAAATAACTGTTTTCTGTAGCTGAATACTGTGACACTGGAGAAGGAAGGAAGCCTCTGTCTTTTATTTCATCTGTCTCACATGGGTTGGCTACTGTCAAATTCACTGCAAACAGCACCTGCACCAAAAGGTGGTGCTCTGGGTAAATGGTTGTTAACGTCATGGTTGCTGGTTGGGATGTTGAGAAGTGAGACCTACCTTCATGGATTTGCTCTGTCCTTGTGTACCCTCTAAATTCATTAACCATGACAATATCAACAGTCAGCAAATGCCACCACACATTTGTGTTATGTTTATGAAGAGCTATAGCCATATTCTTCTCTTTCAGCTCCAAGTATTTCCTTTTCCCATTTGTAGGTGGTCCAAGAGCAGCTTTATACATGTTTTAACAAACTGAGAACATCTGTAAAAGGTTTATGCCATACATGGAAACAGAGGAAAGGAGAAACCTGAAAAATAAAGACTTGTTAATACCATTTCAGGATTCCTTATATTTTGTCGGACCCTCCTGAGCTTTCTTTGGAGGTTTAACAAATCTGCCACTCCACACCAGAATATATACCAGCATGAAGGAATATTCCTGAAAGCAAAACTTATTCTTGTGCATAGTGTCAAATCCAAAGAGATAGTCAGGAAACATCCTTCCTCTGTGTTCTTGGTGCAGATGCAG
>NW_010172963.1:1302-2394 GCF_000695765.1 Mesitornis unicolor | reverse complement strand
TCATCCTAATGGGTAGACCTGGTGTCCAATGGATCCCATTCATCCTAATGGGTTGACCTGATGTTCAACATGTCCCATTCAAACCATTGGGTAGACCTGGTAGCCACAGTGTTGCATTCATCCCAAAGGGTTGACCTGGTATCCGTTGTGCCCCATTGATCCTAATGGGTAGACCTGGTAGCCACAGTGTCCCAGTCATCCTAATGGGTAGACCTGGTGTCCAATATTTCCCATTCAACCCTATGGGTAGACCTGGTAGCCAGTGTTTTCCATTCGTCCTAATGGGTAGACCCGGTATCCAGAGTGTCCCATTCAAACCAATGGGTAGACCTGGTAGCCACAGTGTCCCAGTCATCCTAATGGGTAGACCTGGTGTCCAGTAGATCCAATTCATCCCAATGGGTAGACCTGGTAGCTGGAGTGTTCTCTTCATCTTAATGGGTAGACCTGATGTCCAACATGTCCCTTCCATCTTAATGGATAGACCTGGTGTCCATCGTGTCCCTTTTAACCCAATGGGTAGACTTGGTAGCCAGAGTGTCCCATTGATCCTAATGGGTAGACCCGGTGTCCAATGTGTCCCATTCAAACCAATGGGTAGACCTGATACCCACAATGTCCCGTTCATTTTAATGGGTAGACCTGGTGTCCAGTAGATCCAATTCATCCCAATGGGTAGACCTGGTAGCTGGAGTGTTCTCTTCATCTTAATGGGTAGACCTGATGTCCACACTATCACATTCATCCCAATGGGTAGACCGGGTATCCATTGTGTCCCGTTCATCCTAATGGGTAGACTTGGTATCCACAGTGTCCCATTCATCTTAAAGGGGTAGACTTGGTATACAATGTGTCCCATTCAACCCAATGGGTTGATCTGGTACCCACAATGTCTCATTCATCCTAATGGGGAGACCTGGTGTCCAGTGGCTCCCATTCATCCCAATGGGTAGACCTGATGTCCACACTGTCCTATTCATCCTAATGGGTAGACCTGATGTCCAAGAGATCCCATTCATCCTAATGAGTAGACCTGGTGTCCAACGTGTCCCATTCAACTCAATGGGACAGTCAATGGGACTGGCTACTCAA
>NW_010172963.1:0-1205 GCF_000695765.1 Mesitornis unicolor | reverse complement strand
CGCCTCAGTGTCCCATTAATCCTAATGGGTAGACCTGGTAGCCAGCATGTCCCATTCAACCCAATGGGTAGACCTGGTGTCCAGAGTGTCCCATTCAACCCAATGGGTAGACCTGGTGTCCAATATTTCCCATTCATCCCAATGGGTAGACCTGGTAGCCAGAGTGTTTTCCATTCATCTTAATGGATAGACCTGGTGTCCACACTGTCCCATTCATCCCAATTGGTAGACCTGATATCCAATGTTTCCCATGCAAACCAATGGGTAGACCTGGTAGCCAGCGTGTCCCATTCATCTTAATGGGTAGACCTGGTGTCCACACTGTCCCATTCATCCCAATTGGTAGACCTGATATCCAATGTTTCCCATGCAAACCAATGGGTAGACCTGGTAGCCAGCGTGTCCCATTCATCTTAATGGGTAGACCTGATGTCCAATATTTCCCATTCAACCCTATGGGTAGACCTGGTAGCCAGTGTTTTCCATTCGTCCTAATGGGTAGACCCGGTATCCAGAGTGTCCCATTCAAACCAATGGGTAGACCTGGTAGCCACAGTGTCCCAGTCATCCTAAAGGGTAGACCTGGTAGCCAGCGTTTCCCATTCATCCCAATGGGTAGACCTGGTATCCAGAGTGCCCCATTCATCCTAATGGGTAGATCCGGAATCCACTGTGTCTCATTCAACCCAATGGGTAGACCTGGTATCCAGAGTGTTCTATTCATCTTAATGGGGAGACCTGGTGTCCAATGTTTCCTATTCAACCCAATGGGTAGACCTGGTGTCCATGGGATCCCATTCATCCCAATGGGTAGACCTGGTGTCCACACTGTCCCATTCAAACCAATGGGTAGACCTGGTGGCTTGTCCCATTGATCCCAATGGGTAGACCTGGTAGCCAGCGTGTCCCATTGATCCCAATGGGTAGACCTGGTAGCCAGAGTGTCCTGTTCATCTTAATGGGTAGACCTGATGTCCACACTGTCTCATTCAACCCAATGGGTAGACCTGGTGTCCGAGGTGTCCCATTTCTCTTAATAGTCCTGGCATCCAGTGTATCCCATTTAACCCATCGGGTAGACTTGGTATCCAATGTGTCCCATTCATCCCAAAGGGTAGACCTGGTGTCCATTGTGTCCCAGTCATCTCAATGGGTAGACCTGGTGTCCAGTAGATCCCATTCATCCCAATGGGTAGACCTGATGT
>NW_010172962.1:0-20636 GCF_000695765.1 Mesitornis unicolor | reverse complement strand
GCACCCTCAGCAAGTTTGCAGATGACACCCACCTGTGTGGTGTAGTTGGCACCCTGGAAGGAAGGGATGCCATCCAGAGGGGCCTGGACGGGCTGGAGAGGTAGGTTCATGCCAACTTCATGAAGTTCAACAAGGCCAAGTGCAAGGTCCTGCACCAGGGTAGGGGCACTCCCAAACACAAATACAGACTGTTTGGAGACTGCTCAAGAGCAGTCCCGAGGAGAAGGACTTGGGGGTTTTGGTCAATGAAAAACTTAACATGAGCCGGCAATGTGCACTTGCAGCTCAGAACACCAACCACATCCTGGGCTGCATCAAAAGAAGTGTGGCCAGCAGTGCGAGGGAGGTGATTCTGCCCCTCTACTCTGCTCTTGTGAGACCCAACCTGGAGTACTGCATCCACTTTTGGGGCCCACAATATAAGAAGGACATTGAGCTGTTGGAACAGGTCCAGAGGAGGACCACAAAGATGATCAGAGGGCTGGAGCACCTCCCCTACGAGTACCAGCTGAGAGAGTTGGGGCTGTTTAGTGAGAATAGAATACTCTGGGGTGACTTTATAGCAGCCTTCCAGTACCTGAAGGGGGCCTACAATATAGCTAGGGATGGACTTTTTACAAGGGCAGGTAGTGATAGGAAAAGTGGTAATGGCTTTAAACTGGAAGAATGTAGATTTAGATTAGAGTTGAAGAAATTCTTCATTATGAGGGTGGTGAGGCACTGGAACAGGTTGCGTGGGGAAGTTGCGGATGCCCCCTCCCTGGGAGTGTTCAAGGCCAGGTTTGACTGAGCTTTGGGCAACCTGTTCTAGTGGGAGGTGTCCCTGCCCATGACAGAGCGGTTGGAGTGGATGATCTTTAAGGTCCCTTCCAACCCAAACCATTCTACGGTTCTATGATTCTATGAGAAAGTGGCTCTTAAATTTTTTCACACCAAGGTTCTGATAAATTAACTTTGCCTTTTCTGTCTCCCTCCTGTGAAATAAGGGAAAATATTCTTTATCCTTAAAAAAAGTTATACGGTAAAGGCTTGACTTCTACTAGTAGCTTGTGAGGATATCTGAAACAAGATTCTTGTAAGTTAAGTACCCATACTTGTTCCTTACTGACAAAGGAGAACTTACTCCCAGAAATTCTAGCTGAAAATATCTTTAAAATCTACTTTTCCCTTTAAAATTATCAAAGCTTTGGTAAAAACAAACAAACAAAAAACACTCATACAGTCACAAACATCACTGAATACATTTGTATATCTATGTATGTATGTAGGTATGTGTATATGTATGTGTATTCTATATGCCTTTATAAAAGAAGATCTCTGGCAGGGCTTGGCTTACCTTCTTTCCAGTGCTATCAGACATGCTGAACTAATTCAAACCTACTTTTCATGCAGCCCTAAACAAAGCTCTCTCAGCTTATAGAAAATGCCTCCCATGAGCTCAGCAGACTTCGAAATTCTGGCCTTGAAGTGGTGTGCTGTTGATGTGGGTCTTCCTGCTGTACACCATGTTTGAAAGGAAGAAAGGGATGATCACTACAAGAACTGTAAAAGAAGTTTATTTGCCCAAGTCCAAACACTCACAGAAGACTGCAGCCTTCCTCTGGAAGAAATAAGAAATTTATATGAAAATGCCATCTATCCGCAAGATACCAATAAATGGAACAGGAACTTATCATTGCACATCACAGTAAAAATAAATACAATTCAATATGCAATATATCAGAAGGTATAATTACACATACCTCCAAGGCAAGCAAAATTTAGCAAAATGACTATTTGATACTATTCATAGCATTGCTTGGCAGGGTCTGCAAAATAGACATAAATCCTCTGTTTGCCTGGCAGATGGAAATAAAGCCAAAGTGATGCATCTGTTAGCCTCAAAATACGTCCACTGATATTCAGCAAAAAAGTGAGATAATGACCCCAAATTCTATATTCACCAGGGAAATTCAGTGCACTCTCTGCTTAGCTTTCAGTGCTTGGTAATGTAGGTTTCCTTGTGCTATCTGCAGCCATTGTTAGTCTGACATGATGAATTGCCTCCTCAGGTCTCAGTAAGGATAATTATTCTCTGAGCAACTCACACAAGCGCCCTCATCGCACACAGAGAGAATGCAAAAGTCAGGAAAGCTTGGCTGAAAAAAAAAAAAAAAGAAGAAGAGAGAGAAAGGAAAAAAGAAATTTAAAAAAAACCCCAAGAACTTCAGACTGCTTAGGCTCAATAGGGGACTGAAGTCAAACTGTCAAACCGAGGAGACAAACTCTCTCTGGAGCAGTACACAGATGTAGATGTTGGTTGTCTATCCTCTTCCCAAGGAGATGAGGACACGCTCCCCCTGGCAGGATGTTGACCCCCTGCACCCGTGAAGACACATTTGCCATCCTCCAGACCTGCCACATGCGTAGGGAAGTCAGCCATTCGCATCTCAGCAGGGCATAGAGTGATTGCGATAAAAAGGATCAATCGAACTTGTTGGGCCTCTTGATTTCAAGGGAATTCACTTCTCTTCCTCAGCTGAGCCAGTAAATGGGCAGCATCAGCATTCACAGCATGGAGGTGACAAACTCGGAGCCAGGCTAAGAGAAGGAGTGAAAAAGAGAAAAGTGAGCATGGGAGAGATAACACTGTTATTGATTTTTTTATTTTTTTGTGAGAACTGTTCAGATACTGTGATAGGTCGGTAATGTAAAACCAGCACACAGATAGACAGGCAGATACGGTACAGCAGATTGAATTTTCACTTTTATTTTCCTAAATGTATCAATGGGTTTTAAGGGCTCAAAAAATATCTAAAAACTCTCCAATTAAGCAATTTCTGGATTTCTGAGGCTCAGTATGTGCCAAATATCCCTGTTACCCTCACTCCCTCATTAATACCTGTACAACAGTTCACTGAGGACCTCTGACACAGGAATTGGCCCCATTTACAAAATACTATTTTATCACTGACAAAAGCTCAGCCTAAGAACTTGTATAAACATGATATGGGCAAGAAAAGGGTAGAAGTAATGATAGATTCTATCTCCATCAACAGGGCCAAAGGGGATTAGAAAGGCTAAGTGATTTTTTCAGCCCGTATAACAGTCGAGACCCAAACTCATCAACATCCTTCCTTTGAACCACTGGGTTCATGCCACACATTAACTGTAAGGGATAGGGATACACACTGAAATATATGGACACATTAGACATCTGGAAGGCAGAGAGCTTGGATTGTGAAAGGATTAAGTTGATTACCTTTGTTAGTTTGCCATAACTGAAGGAGAGTTGGCTCTTCGGAGCCTTTGAGAGTTTGTAGCTAAGAAGGTTATAAACCTGCTCTTTCCTGGAGGGTAAGTGGAAAAATAGGATTCAGTCAGTAAGAAGTTATCAGCTGAAAACTTGCTTGGCAGAGTAAATGATCTGCAGACACATTTCTTTAGAAACCTACATGAATCTCCGATCTTCAAAATGTTTTAATCAAAAAGCAAACACCCTAAGTCTGTCCCTCCTCACTCCTCCATTCACCACCTCCTCACAAGCATTTTCATAGGAGTCCTTTGTATTTTCCTTCATGTACTTCAATTTTTCATAAGTCTATGTTCTCAGTACTCATATGGCAGCTGCACCATAATTGCTTGGAATAAATATAATGTAAGCTGCTGCTGTGATTTCTTTTCTGCATGTGATATGAAACTGAAACATATGCAACACATTTAAAATAGCTAATTTTTTGTAAGGAACTGCAAAAGAAAATGTGCAGAAGAAGTAGTGGGTTATTGGTCTGGCTTACACATTTTTGCTACAGAAAAATTCATAGCAACAATTTTAGCAGAGTCAGGCCTCCAATAACTGCCTTTTAAAGTGCATAACTATGCCAGGATTAAATGCTCACACTTTACACACACAGATAGGTTATAAAGCACATAGAGCAGAGTAAGTACCCTAGCAGATTCACAAAATATTCAAGGAAATATTAATACTTTATATACTTCTGTTCTTCAGAACTTTTTTTTCCCTTTGCCACTGAAACTTTTCCTTCAATTCTCAGAGCCTTCGAGCCTTTGTGCTCTCTACAGGGGATATGGCTGTTCAGGGGGCTATTTGTCTAACACTCGATTCGATCTCTTTTCCCTATTTTACTCCCATCACCACTCCTACGCTCCTTTTGCATCCACTACAGAAAATATTTTTGTCATAGGCCACAAGGAAAATGTGATGATAAGCATTCGATTACTGACATCTCTCTAGCAATAATGCATTTAGTGTGAAGTATTTATTGGAAGGAAATGAAAGATCCAGCCTTTTTGAGGAACGTTAGCCAGCTTTCAAGATTAACTGACAAGAAAATATATTGTACACTACTAATGGGAGATGTGTCCCATACTGCTGCTATTGCAGCTGCCACGCAAAATAATGAAATATTCTACAAAACATGTCTACAAGGTAATTTATACAGAATGAACACTTGTCATACTGTTGGTAGTGAGTGACCTATGCTGTTCTGTTGTGCTCCACAACCTCATTAGTTATAGTGGATGTGGGGAGCTCTATGGACAAGTGTCCTGGGACACTGTGATGGAAAGGAAAAGGATCATAAAGCCAGACCCGTGCTGACTGCTGTCTAAGGCTATTACAGGGCACATTTTTAAAGTTCCAGTAAAAGTTCCTATAGAGAATTGTCATAGTTAACACATGACCCTGCTTTCAAATGCTGCCCCCAGCCAGGACATGAAAGGAAATGACCCGAGTTTCGTCTGACAAGCTGATCAGCTCTCTGTCTTCAGCATTAGGGAAGGACAAAAGCAGAGCTATGCACACTCATGGAATTTGGTGCTGTATTGCTTCCCTTTCCCTTCCAGATGGGAACTGAATGGGTAAAGTTACTCCATTCTTTAGATTATATGCCTATTTCAATGTCAACACTAGCCTAAAAATTGCTGTCTCCAGCAGAATATCTGAGATAAAAGATCCTGCCTCTTTTACAGAAGTATTTTCCCCCTCTTTTTCCTCTCTCCTATGTTGAATGGTAAAGGGAGGATATGATAAGCTGGAGGCGGTGACCCTATCTGCATCACTTCACAAGGAACTATGTATAGCACCAGCTGCTACAAATGGGAAAGAGCAGGAGAAGTTATTTCCCTCTGTGGAAGGTAAACATCTGATCACTAAATGAGAGATTTCTAAATCTAATTCTAACATTTTGAGTTACTCGCCATTTATTTAACTCCCCAGACTTTGGACTCATCATCAATGAACTGGACAAGCAGACAGAGTGTACCTTCAGCAAGTTTGCTGATGATACAAAGCTGGGAGGAGTGGCTGACACCCCAGAAGGCTGTGCCACCACCATTCAGCTACATCTGGACAGGCTGGAAGGTTGGGCAGGGAGAAACTTAATGAAATTCAGCAAGGGGGAGTGCAGAGTACTGCATCTGGGGAAGAACAACCCCATGTATCAGTACAGGATGACAGCTGACCTGCTGGAGAGCAGATCAGGAGGAAAGGACCTGGCAATCCTGGTGGACAGCAGCTGACCATGAGGCAGCATTTTGCCCTTGTGGCCAAGATGGCCAATGACATCCTGAGGTGAATTGAGTGTGGTCAACAGGTTGAGAGAGGTTCTTCTCCCACTTTACACTGCCCTGGTGAGGCCACATTTGGAATACTGCATCCAATTCTGTTCAAGGACAAGGGACTACTGGGTAGAGTCCACCATAGAGCCACTGAGATGATGAGGGGACTGGAGCATCTCTCATATGAGGAAAGGCTGAGAGAGTTGGGTCTGTTCAGCCTGGAGAAGAGGAGACTGAGGGGGAATCTCATTAATACTTATAAATATCTAAAGGGTGGGAGTCAGAAGGACGGGACCAGACTCTTCTGCCTTATGCCTAGCAACAGTACAAGGGGCAATGGTCACAAACTGGAACACAGGAGGTTCAACCTAAACATCAGGAAAGACTTCTTTACTGTGAGGATAACAGAGCACTGGAACAGGCTGCCCAAAGAGGCTGTGGAGTCTCCTTCTGTGGAGACATTTAAAACCTGCCTGGACACATTCCTGTGTGATCTTCTATGGTGATCCTGCTCTAGCAGGGAAGTTGGACTAGGTGATCTTCAGAGGTCCTTTCCAACCATGCTGTGATTTTGTGATTCTGTTTCTGGGAAAGTGTGCTAGTTAAATACCTGTGTACAGTGTCTTGAGATTGAGGACATGGGAATATGGAAACTCTACTAGGAAGAAAGCTTTGATGGAAATAAAATTAAATCCAAATCAGCTTTAAGTTATCACTAGAGAAGTACAGGATTAAATGTAGAAATTATGGAAACATTATTGAGAATGTGCTTGACTGAAAAATCACAATAAATTAAACCCTCTCTCTTGTCTATTAGCACTTTGGCAAACAACTTGAAAAAGAAAAATGCAATACTGATCAAAGTACATGTGTTACTTATTACCTGATTTTCCGTCCTTCATCCCCTGTGTGCAGGCATTAATGATGAACATGAAATACAGGAGTGAGAGAAGATCAAAAGAACATTACCTGAATGCACACTAACCTTTCATACCTCCCTCTTTCCTCCCAAGACTCACTTATCTTTTCTGTTTTTAGATGCTATTTCACATCTGTTATTCTTTCTTGTCTGCTTTTGGTTTGACAGGACTGCCTTGCACATATCTGGGACTTGATCAGTGATTATTTTACTCTGTCACATTCACTTGATTTTAGTTATCCAAGCTTGCAAAATTTGACCACTGAGTTTAAACTTTATTCGAAATGAAGACTAAATTTTCAGCTAGATTGCAAATCAAGACTTGTATCTCAGTTTGAATTTGGCAGCCTAGTAAGCTTAGGAGATATTGGAATGACTTTTTGATCCCGTGTGTGTTTTTTATTTCCCTTCATGCAAGCAGAAGAACTCTCATGAGAATATTCATCTTTATGACAATGCCTCTGTCTTTTTCTGGAACACTGTGAAAGAACAGCTTTTCTTGTGTGTTTTCAACTGCTTTCAAACTGTAATCAACAACAATCCATGTTCCCACCAAAACCTCCCATAAAATATACAATAGAAAAAAGCATTTAGTGCACATTCCTTAAATTTACAATGGAAATCTCATAAAAGCTACCCTGCTGACCAACATCAGAGTATTCTCACCTTGCTTGTTTTATTTTTTATTGGTATTTTTCCTCCCTCTATGCCCTCAAGATAGATCAGACAGTCTTCCAGGCAGCATATTATACACAGGTCAGAAGCTAAGGACCATTCACCAAAGCATCTAAAACACTTGGTCAGTCTCTCCAAGAGCCTGGAAACCCTCTCTTCTATGCTGTCTGAACTCAAGTTACACACTTATTTTTTCAGTTCATATACCATCTTTTCAAGAATTTTCCTAATGCTGCTACTGTTCTGTGGATTTACCTTCTACAAGCACAAATTTGCATTTTGGTTTTTCTGCACAGTGTCTTTTCGTTTCTGTTAATCATACCACTATTGCTCTAATATATTTGTTTTAACCACTGAGCTTCCTTGTAACAGGAGACCCTGGTTGGGTTGCCTCTATTAACTAAGAATAACTGTCAATGAAATTACATCCTAAAGGCCTCTCTCATTAATTTCTTTTGAACTTTTGAATGCTTTCCCAGGGATTAGATTGCTTTTAGACAGACACTTCCTAATAAGGCTTTTGATGTAAACTTTCATGCCACTGTTACTATGACAATAGTGTAATACTGCAGCAGCATTAATTGGAATTTTGATTATTTCTTTTTCTCAGAAGACTCTGTGTTTTAATAACGGGTTCAGATGTGCTTCAGATCAATGCTGTAAGACAAATCTGAAATCTTTATTTCCAGCAAATTTTGAATTAACAGAGCTGCTGAAGAGGAAGTAATGGAAGATGGAAGTGGCATCACAACATCAACACAACCAATTTTCCTCACTATGTTTCTATGAGTATTTGCATAAATAAGACGCAGATTTTCACAGAATCACAGAATCACAGAACGTTAGGGATTGGAAGGGACCTCAAAAGATCATCCAGTCCAATCCCCCTGCCGGAGCAGGAACACCCAGATGAGGCTACACAGGAAGGCGTCCAGGCGGGTTTTGAATGTCTGCAGAGAAGGAGACTCCACAACCTCTCTGGGCAGCCTGGGCCAGTGCTCTGTCACCCTCACTGAGAAGAAGTTTCTTCTCAAATTTAAGTGGAACCTCCTGTGTTCCAGCTTGTGTCCGTTACTCCTTGTCCTATCATTGTTTTCTTCCATGCTAGGAAATTATTACATAGCTCTCAATATTCTTCTACCTAAATTAACTTTGGTTCAGATGATAGTTGTGGTGAGAAAGCACAACCATGAATTCCTTATAAGAAAGTATAATGTGTTCATATCTGAGCTGGAGTGGACTAGAGGAACTTTGCAGAAGCACCAGTTATCATTTCTGCAAGCTATTAACATTCCTTATTCCTCAAGATGTCAAGGTGCAACACATAACAAGGCAAGTCATAAAAGTCTGAAGAGAAATATTTACCTTTTCCTGATCCGGGTTTGTATCAAATCCCCAATTAGGTATTGTCAAGAGACAGTAATGATCACTATCACAAAATTAATTAATCTAATTCAGTATTTTTTTCACCAAAATGAATCTATAGTCCCAATTCTTCAGAGTTGATTTTATTATTACTATATTTGTGTGTGTATGTACATATATAAATATACATCTCTACTGAAAGCAACCTGGACATCTTTCAAGCAAAATTCAATAACATTTTAGATTGTCGCATACTGCTTTTCAATTCTTTCTATTTATTCATTTATATTTCCAGACTCAAGCCAATATCTGCTAGAAAGTTTAGTCTAATTCCTGGAGGTGGTATACAGCAGGATGTGAAAAAAACTATTTCCCTTCAGAGGTTTCCAGCTAAATTATGCAGGCACAAAATTTCTATCTTTTGTACCTTTTTTTTTTTAGATAGAGATAACAGTTGGAGAATCTCCCAGCAAAATTCTCACATTTTGAAGATTTTTCTTCTCTGATAAAGAGATAATGTTGTCAGGAGAAAACCACAGCTATTTGTGTCTTGGTCTAGCCATATAGCATACAAATCTTCATAGACATAGAAGTTGATGAGTTATATAGCCTGTTTACCCAAATTATTGAGTCAATCTATTTACACCATTACAATAAAATGCTGGTCTTTGGAAGCTTCTTTTCAGAGACATAAAAACAATCATCTAAACTCTTCACCTACAAAAGCTATAGTTGCTCTTCTGTTCAGGCTTTGTTTTACTCACATTTAAGAAGCTTTTAGCAGTCTAGTCCTCAAAACTTACTGATGTCAACCTAACCAATAAACCAAACCTCAATGTACGTATATAATGTTATAAAATCTTCTACCTTCTAAGCAAAACTAAATACATGGGATTTTTTTTTTTGTCTTGCACAACCCATTCCCATATTATTGCAGACATGCAGGGATGCATATCTTCAAGAAATCGATGGCAACTGTCTTGAGCAGTTTGATCAATGACTGCCCCCGCCCATTTCAGCCTGGACATTCGTCTCCTGTTGTTCTGCAGACAGTTTACAGATTAATAATGAAGCATAAAACCAAGTTAGTGGTAACATATGAGCAGAGGAGATGCAAAGCTGAACATCTCACATTAAGGGCTCTCTACACTAGCAATCCATCAGGCTAGTTTACCCTGCAACATTTGTACAGTTTCTTGTGCTTCCTCAGTAACACCCACAAATAAAGAAATACAGCTACTTCCCAGGAATTCCTTTATTTTACTTATGAAAATGAAACCAATTGCCTTTTAAAGTATAAGTGCAATTGGCCTGATTCTCCCATCAGTCATATAAAGTAAATCAGAAGTCACTGTATCAAATCAAGAATCTGTGATGATTTACACTGGTTATGAAAAGTAATTATTCAGTTATGCCAAATCCAAGACAGCTTTTACTTATTTTTTAATTTTGAGGCTTTTTCCAAGATACAGGAACTAAAGCACTACTGGGAGGAAAGTGGATTATTCAGGGTGATAAGGTAAATAATTTTCTGAGATCGCCTGTACCAGTTATATGAATATGATATAACCTAGGCTGGAACAATAAACTTTAAAATTTGTACTGCGAAGTCTCAGACCATTTTAACTAGATTTTGCTTTTATCATTGAACATTAATTATTTCAATGTCTTTTCTTCCTCTATCTCATCTTTAAAAGAATGTCTAGAAACTATAAAAGTATTTTTTTTTCCTCCTTAAAGACAGAGATAAACTATCAATCTGTGACTCTTTAACTCTGATGTTATTTCTTGTGTTCAAGCTGTTCATTGTGGCTAATAACTTTACAAGTTTTTCAAGCAAGGCCACATGCAACAAACCTTTCTCTAAAGCAGCTGACACACTATTACTGCACAGCAGATGCTAATGAAGACAAAAATAAAACATTTTAAAATTCAGCATTTCACCTCAAAATTAAAATTAGGAAAACAGAGAAGGTCACTAACAACAATTTATTTTAAAAAGTTTTTCAGAAGGGCTACCCAAGCAATTTTATTCTGTTTTATATACAAAATTTAGATGAAAAATCAGGGTTGAAGTCTTTAGTAAAAAAGAGAATATCAGTCCAGTGGCACAGTAATATAAAATACTTAGACATGGCCTCTGTCTGCATATTCCATCATCTGCTAAGCCTGCATATTTGCTGAATATGAAATAGTTGTCTCAGTAAGGGTATTCCAGGTTATAGGGTAAAAATAGCAGGGATAATCTTACAGTTAGCTCCAAATCAACCAATTATTCTAACTCAGTTATAAATATTTTACTCTAATTCCCTGGGGTTCCCTAAAGATTTCCTGGAAATCTATGGTTTCAGACCAGGGTGGAGGGAGGGGAGGGCAAAAAAAGACTGACATTTTCTTTTAAAAAACATTCATATCTGCTTGAATGAATTTGCCTTGCATTTTCATCTTCCTGGCAAAGCTAATAAACTGCAGTCAGAAATCATAAGTGAATCAGACCCTATTAAGCATATGCAAACACCCAGGAAAAGCAGGCATCAAAAATCCTTGTGACATTTCGCTTGCACAATGCTGTGGAAGTAGCCAGAAAAAGCAGACTAGAGCAGCCCATAGTCTACAACCCAACAAAGATTTAATCCACTCAGACCAGTGAATTGATACCTCTTAAAAAGACTGACATGCAGTTTGTGATTATTTAGGGGATTACATATGGATTTGGGTTTAGTGCTTATATTGGCCTCCCTATTTTGGTAATCCTGGGTGAACGTCATAAGGGTAAATAGAAGAAAAATACAGGGATCATCTTAATAATTGCAAAGAAGCTTTTTGATATTTAGAAACGATAGTTGCCTTGCATTACCTGCGTGGAAGATTCACCATCTCATTTGCCTGCTGTATTCACTGGTCTTTTGGTTTCTTGGCCCACCACAGCACTCCCACCACATTCAATAACTGCTGGCCACTTCAGTGTTTTGGCTTGCTTGCTAGATGAAAAACTAGTAATCTGTGTGATATCTTCCTATATAAACTTATTTTTCCCTTAATGTTTAGTAACCATTGCAAAATACAAATCAAAATGAACTGATGGGACTGTCATAAAATGTAAGAAAGGAAAAATCAGTGGAAAGATGCTGAAGGTTTTCATTTCTATACTACCCTTGCAGCTTCTGCTGATGGGATGAGTTTGCTGATGGGTTTGGTGTGAATGGGTTATATGAGCATATGAAAGGTGGTACAAGCAGTTTGGTAGTTTGGTCAATTCCTCTTTTTTTTTTTTTTTAATCTTTGAACAAGAAAACCAGGAAATATGAAATTTCTGTGCAGTTGTTTGACTGCAACAGAATGATATAGCCATGAAGCGTATAAACATTTCCATTGCCTATTTAGTCCTTACCAAGCCCTTTGTTAAGCACATATAAGGGTTAGCAGAAGGATACAGTAACATATAGCAACACCTGAAAATTCAAGACTGATTTGTTCTGCAGTTTACCTGTGGGCATGCATAAGTCAGCTCTCTTTGTTCACTGGTAGTGGGTTGTAGGGTTTCAAGTCTAAAAGCAAAACAAAATAAACAGAAAGAAGGAAATGAACATCTCCCATCCCAAAAGAGAAAGAGGAAAAAAAAGGCAAAACTAGAAAAGGAATGAAGGCGGCAAAATTTCAATTTTTTGGAAAGTAAATGATCATAGAAAAATTGTATAGTAACTAATTCCCTTCCTCTTTTGTGAAGGTTAAACTCTTTTGGGGGTAATTTTTGGTTAATTTTGTGTTACTGGTATTATATACCATAATGGATGCTTTAAATGACTCCAGGCTGTTGACTGAAGAGTGACTCTGCTCACAGCTCAGTCCCTCCAGAGCATGCTGTTCAAGCCGTGCTTCGTAGCACTTCACACAGGTTTGAGATTGCTCTTGTAGTACATGTAAGACGTGACTATTGTTGTTGCTTAAGATCGACAAAGTTTAAACAGCTATTATAAAAATCAAATGTAACAGAAAATAAAGAGCTAGCAGTTTTAGTCCTCTGAAACAGTGATGTAGAAATCATATCATGACACTGAAAGTAATGTCTTCACTTTCTGGCTCAGCTTCAGAAGAAAGTTTCATAGGCAAATAAACACAGGCTCACTTTCTGAGAAGTATTAATGTGATACTCACTAAAGCCAGTCCAAATGTGGTTTCATGATACTGTACACAAAATGAGGTTAAGGCTACTATTAACAAAGATACATGAGCAATCAACAACACTACTGGTCAATTAACAAGGAAGAAGGCTCCAGATCTACTCACCTATCTCCATAACAATGTGGATTTCTAGCTGACTTGACTGGGGTTTTTTTGGTAACTTGAGTTGGAAAGATAAGTAGAAATCATGTTGCTCTTTCATCTATTCCTATCAGAGGGTGGCATATTCTAGGGTATTTTGGCTTTTCCTGTCACATTCACATGTTCTTGCTCGAGGAGAAAAAAAGAATAATTGAATGGATAATTAAAAGTGATTTTTTACAATCATTATGTTAGGTAATGTGAATGTGTCAAAGACTCGGCAGAATCTGCTTTCTAGCTGGAGTAAAGGTAGGATAAAATATTCTATGTTAGAGACATTCTGTATCCCTGAGCCTTAATAATTCTGTGAAATATCATGGACCAGAATTATAGTGAGAGTGTTGTTTTTTGTCACTTGGACTTACAGATAAAAAAAAAAACAAACAAAAAATCATCTACTTGTAATTGTTTCCTCAATTCAAATATAGTTCTTCCTTTCTGTAGCCATGTCTATGACCTCTTAAATAAGTCTCACCATACTTTAATATATTAACCTCTTGTCATTTTGTTCATAGGTATCCTCAGTAACATTACACTATTTATGAGGCACACTTCAAAGAGAATAATGGAGTATGCATGAAACAGCTACCTTGAGAGCCTAACTTCAGCTACATGAAAGAGGTGAGAATTAACAGTAAGAGAAGAGAGCACAAAACATCTAGAAATGTTTTAAAGACAATTAAAATGGCCTCATATAAAAGGGATCACAGCTAAGAAATGTACTAGAACTACTCAACATGTTCATCTTCAAATTGTTACAAGTGAGAATCTAATGATGAAAATTGCCAAAATTTCAGTAAAGCACATACTACAAGATTTACACATTGAAGATCTGAAATATAAATAGAGAAATTTACTAAATAGACTAGAAAAAAAAAACCCTTAAGAAATGAAGGCTGGGTAACAGAAACAATTGAAGCAATGTATAAATAACATGTACAAGAAACCTTTTGAGTTTAGTCTTGTGCAATTTGTTCTTCAGGACTTACTTTTACTGGACCCTCCTACACTTCTTCATATTACTAGTCTGTTTCTGATACAACCAGACACATCATTAAGTGCTCAAAGACTTATTTTATATATCTGGCACAGTTGTGGTTTCTATGCAATGACTATTGTCTATTATAATGACTTAGAAAACTAGACCTCCATCTATCAATAAATGGAAACAGTTCAAGTTACAGACAACGGACAGCTTTGACTATAAAAATCTGAATTTGCTAGTGTGCTCACTCACAGCTTTACTATTCTGCCAGGTTAATCATTGTTAGTGCTTTACTGACTTCTCAGTATATTGGATATGTAGGGCAAATAACTGAGGTGCCAATACAGTGTCAGAAGAAGCTTCCACAGGGCTACTGAATCATGAAGTCCTGATTCCAATATTCACCAACTGTTAGTATTGGTCTCTGTGGATATCCAGTTTAGAAACTGAGTTTAAACATATTGTTCCTTTTCCCTCAAATTTGAGACTCTGGCTTCTCCAGTCTGTTTCTTCTTTATCTTTTTGAACTGTAAATCACTCCTTGGGTTATGATGAGGTAGGAAAATCTTTCCATGCTGCTCCCTGAAAACTCAAATAAAGAGCAGGGACTATTTGTAAGAGGTATTCCTGGCTTTCTTCTTATCTATTACCATGGTTTGCAGTGTATTAAGCTATAGATTATTGCAACTATTTACTAAGGCAGATAACACCTTTGACTGTAATAGCACCTGACTTACAGTATATCACATGAATTGGTTTTTATTATCTGATGCTTTATATTTATGGAGTAGGTAAAGGATAACAGATGTCTAACTCCACAATTTTTCTGTGTATACTGTACTACATCCATTTTTTTCCTCATTTTTGATGGCAAAAACAAATGCCTTCATAAAAAATATAAACAAAGATTTCAGTATTGAAAGAAAGCCACATTGTTCAAAGTGTGTTTGGAACATCTTACTATTTCCTGGCTTATTTTTAACAAGAATAGAGCTGACTTTGGTTAACAGAGTTCCTCAATTCACAGTAATTTATTAATAGGCCCAGTAAACGTGGTTCTGTTCTTGATTATCTGCCTGAAAATGCTAGCTTAAATTTAGCCATGTTTAAATAACACTAAATCAATGCAAGATCAATGTTGAATATAGCACTGCCTCTTGGAAAGACTTTGATCAATGGAGAATTTGGTGGGTTTTAGCTGATTGAGACTCAGGCTGAAACCAGATAATTACATGAAAATAACTTCCTCAAAGTTAATATATTTTCCTTTTCTTTTACTTTGTGTCCTGGCTGTAGTACAAGGGACCTGTGACAGATGCTGTATGAAATACATTATAAAATATGTGTGAAATATATGGTCTTTGATTGTTTCCATAGGCTACAAGATATTTCTTTTTCCTGGCTCCACATCAATATATCTCTATGTCTGTTAGGATGGGAGAAGCTGGGAATTTTATTGCTATCCCTGTCACTATTTTTTGCCATATTTTTTGACTAGGGCATTTCTGTCAGCTACTAAATTGCCCTGTGGGCCCCAAATGTCAGAATAAGAAACCCCCAATTTGTAATTTGAAAAAAAAAATTATTCATGGATAAATGAATATGCCCTTAGAAGATACACCTTCAGTAAAATCAGTTCTGTCCCTGGATATTTACAGGTATATTGATCTCTATCTAAGCTCATGTCTCTACAGAACCACTTTAGGGATATTCAGGCGAAGGAAGAGATGTGCTGTGAGATACCAAGGCTTCATACTGCTTCTTTCTCCCTGGAGATTCTCCCTCCCATGGTTCATGGAAAGATGAACATCAAATCTAAAACTGCTGCAGGAAACAATACAAGTTTGCACTTGGTAAATATAAAGAGCTTTTTTTTTTAAATCACAACTTTTTAGAAATCCTCATTACCAGTTCATTTTTTTTCTATACACCATATCCTCTGTCCTTCTAATCTTTTGTGTAGCTATGTTTAAGAGACAGCTTCTTACAATTTATGGCAGAAAGTTTAGAAATACTTCATCAGGCGAGTCTATAGTTACCCAAACTGCAAATTGTCCAGGATGCAGAATGAGTCCCTTATTGGACCTCAAAGCAAATTCTGCTTATCTCACTTTCATACCACAGTAGTGATAGCATTCCTAAAGAGAAGTTATTGCACTATTGCATATGTGCCCACTTTTAGACACTTTAAGGAGGCTACCTACATTCTCTACAGAAGTAATGCTAAAAAGTAATCCGAATACCCTTTATTGTATTAAAAAATAGAAATATATTCAGTAATCACAGAAAAGTCTGAAAAGAAGAAGTCTGGAAACTGGTCTTATGAGAGTAGACTCTTTGGTTTAATTGACAACAGAAAAATTTGAGGTTTTTTTAATAGGCTTCAGCCTTCAAATCTTGTTCAGCCCAAAAGTCAACACAGATTTTTTTTTTTGCTTACAAACTTCAATACAGAGTGTGCAATTAACCCTTGGAGCCTGCAGTGTATTACTCTGTCCTAAAATTTTCCATTTTCCTCTATGACAATCTGCTACATCCCAGTGCAGTTGCCAGCTGGCAGGTAATGTTCTTGCAGAAGACTTTTTCTCCCAGGAAGCTCTGTCATGGTAAGATTCAACCACAGCAGTGTAGTTAAAGGAAATTGAAAGGAATAGTCACTTCCTGAGGGTGACTCAACCCATCCAGAGGCAGTTGTGCAAGGTAGGATAAATCGCTTTTGGAGGTACTTCCATCTCTTTGCCAATTAGAAGCTAGACTACACACCAGACTTTTACATGCAAAATGATTGTTGGGATAAATCTTACTCTAAATGTCTGGCTTCTGTGACAGGCAATTCCAGTAACAATAACTATTGGGTTGCCTGAGATAGAGATACATTGGAAGCCAGATATCATTGCTCATGGTATTACGTGGAAAGGAAGAGAGGAACATGGTCAAGTTTAGCTCTACATATGATAAACTTATAGAAGGAAATACAGAGGATTCAAACTCTTATAGGCAAGATTAAGGAACAAAGACACAGTCTGAATATCCAAGATGAGTCCAGACAAAATGTAATACTACTGATCAAAAAATTTATGTAGCTGGCCATGGGTATTTAGAGTAAATCCTCAAATGCCAGCATTTGAGCTTTTAGAATAGCCAAGTTGGGATCCAGTGGAGGGCATTATCTGTGGGTTTAATTTTCCTGATACATCAGAAGCTTTTGAGAAATATGCTTTTAATATCCCTCCAAGTCATTGCAGAACATGAGAAAAAAAGGGGAAAGTTTCAACAGAAATGTCAGACTGCAACAAAAAAATAGCAACAAATTCTCCTCCATATAAAGAAAAAAAAATGGACTACTGCATGAATTGCTTTGTGGTAAAATATCTGACATTATCAACTGTAAATAAATGCTAACGTTTACCTTGCCCCAGTTTTACCTGTAGAGTACTTGGATGTCAACCCATATATAAGGGGACCAGTAGCAGAGAGCATTTTATTTCCTGTGACTATTTTCAGGCACAGATTGTTCCATTTTCAATTTTGTTAGAAGTTCACAAGACTACCTACTTGATACTAAAGGTGAAAAAACCCCCTCATCCCCCAACTCTGTCATTTCTCTTCTAACTGGACTTGAAGCTGTAGGACTATTCATTACAGGTCAGAAAAAGGAATTTAGCTTTCATGTTAAACTACCCAATTCCTTTTGCTTTATTTTTTGCTCTTGTCATTTGTTCAGACAAAAGCTGCAGTTGTTCGATGTATATTATTTATTCAGCCCTTAGGAATGAAATAGACACATGTTGAAAAATAAGCTGGAACTGTATTTCTTGGTGTACAGTTAAACCATGTTCAGATTTTGTCCTAAAGTCCTGTCTGTTTTCCAATGCAATTAGTATGTTTTTCTCCTTAGGTTTCATACCTGCTGTCTTTAAACCTGCTTTCACTTAGTCATGAGTTATCTCCCTAGTCTGTCTATTTGGCTTCTGATGGCAGGCCTTTTGCCAAACTTTTGGTTTTTTTAAATCCTCCTTGTAATTCATTGTTTCAGATCAGTGAACTGTTTGTTGCCTGCTACTAAAATGACAATTAACATCTCAAGAAGACACTTCCCTAAACTGACTTAGGCCAACACTAGAAGAAACAGTTGTGATTCGGTGGTCTTGACATCTGTGTCCAAAGTGAGAACCCCACTTCTCAAGCAGCCTCAGCTCCTTCTACAGCTGAGGAGAGAATCAGGCATCTCCAGGGAGTGATTTATCTTTCCTAATTCCTGTGGTAAAAGAAACCAGACACAATCAGCATGACTTAAACTATCCCAAAGATAGATGAAAATTTCATATGAAGTCAGAGCCACCAGACTGGATTATGGTGGTGATCATGTCATGTCAGAAGTGGAATTGGACACAGCAAAAATTCTTGTGATTAAAAAGTGAAAGTTTATCTGCCTCATTTGTTAGAGTAGTAGATCATGAATACTGAGATACATAATCTAGTTTTTGTTTATTTATGCAAATAGGCACATCAAGTGTATTTCTCAGATACTTAAAACTGGCTTGATTGCAATGAGATGGAGTGGTGACTCCTTTTAACATTTTTGGTAGACCTACCATTAATTATCTATGAGGAAATAGGCACTGAGGCTGGCAGAGACATAAAACAAAACAAAATCAAACAGAAACACCACCATACTAATTAAATTTCTAACTTCAAGTTAAAATGCTTATATATATTTATATACATGCATATGTGTACAGATACAGCATTGATGGTTATAAATAACACTGCTTCAGTTTGAAATTCAGGTTTTGTGATTAATTATTCACGTTACTTAGCTCTGTTAACCTATTTTTGTAGAAATGTAACAAAAATGACAATAATATACTTAAGAAATCTTGAAACTTGTTGTAGGTCCTCATTTTGTTTCTTCTTCTTCTTTAACTTTGCTCTGTTTCATAGATGATATTGCATATTGACCAACTCAGATATTGCTGCCTGAAGTTGGAGAAATCCCCCTCAAAGCTGAGTGCTTATCTAGTTAACAATCTTTGAAGCTGATTATAACTTTGACACATTGAATCAAGGTCAGACCACAATGCTTGGTTCCAACTCAGGAGCAAATGCTGAATATGTCTGAGGAAAATGCAGATTAGTCTCAAATTAGTATTGCATACAATAAACTCTGCTTCCAGACAACATCATTAGTTTACATGAGGACTGGAAGAGATGTATCTTACAAACAAACACATTTATCTGTCTTGGTTATAAGTGTCTTTCTTTTTTTTAACTAGTATAAAACCTCCACATATGCAGATCATCAGGGTACAATGTGGGGAAAGAAAAGGTAGATTCATGCTTTTTGTCCTTTTCCCCAACTATAATTACAATTCACAATGACTTAGCATTTGATTTACAAGGACCATACAAGTCTGACAAGGTATTGACTGTGTCATGGTGGTTCTGCTTCCAAGGAATTTACATTTGCTCAGATGCCAATATTTTCATTGACAACATTATTTATGTCATAAACTTTTCCGTGTTTTTCATTTTCTAATCATTCTCTCCTTCAATCAAAATGTTATTAATACTTCTAGTGAATTATTATGAAGTTTGTAAAATTTGCATAATTAAGATTGTTGGAAATGTGATATTGAAAGAATTTTTTTCAAGATGCTAAAGGATGTGATACACTATATATACTATGAGACTAATTTTTCTTTTCATCCATTAAAATATATAGTCTTAGACACTGGATTTAACAGATTTTCTTCATAAACTACAGCTTCTTTTACTTTTCCATAGCACAGTCTGATGTGCTTCACTGTCAGTCAGAAGAAGCTAAATACATAAGTGATGATGTGACCAGTTCAGGATAACATACAGAGTTTATTAATACAGTTCTTGTTGTAGTTTAGGCCCAGTGTGTAACTGAGCACCACGATGCCCCAAAAAGGGAGCTACTCAAAATACAGGCTGGAAGAGTTTCTCACCACATAAAAGGTCATGGTCAAAAGACAGATTTATCATAGGGAGAAGAACAAAAAAATGTAATTGGTTACCAGCATCAGAGTAGAACAGTGAGATATACAACCAGATCTTAAAGTCAAACACTTTACCTCCTCTCCCTCCCTTCTTCCTGGGCTCAGCCTTGTTCCCAGTTTCTTCATCTCCCCACTTTTTGTCCCAGGGTGCAGCGGGATGGGAATGGAGGTTGCAGTCAGTTTGTGCCATGTGGTCTCTGCCTCTCCTTCATTTTCCAGGGGTAGGGGAGGACTTCCCCCAGCCTCTCTCTCTGCTTCCATGTGACGCCCTTCCCACAGCAGAAAAGTCCACAAAACTCCAATTTGGCTCTGCCTACGGTCACAGTTCCCTCACACATGAACTGCTCCAGCCCAGAGTTACATCTTCTTCAGGGGCAGCCATCTGCTTATGTGGCCCTGCTCCACCGGTGAATTCTACAGGCTGCAGGCAGGTTGACCTGCTCTCTATTGGGGAACCTCGGCTCTGCATCCTCCTCCTCTTCCTCCTTCTCCTTCCTTCCTTCAACTGATCTTGGTGTTTTTTAAACTTGTTCTCCTCAGGTCCCACTCCTTTCTCCACTGAAGCTCCCTTCTGATGGTTCTGAAGAGTTCCCAGCTCTCTCTCTTTCAGGCTGGATCTGCAGCAGAGCTTGATCTTAAGTTGGGGCAGGGCCAGGGCTGCGCCAGCCACACCTGGGGCTGCACTGGTTGAGGCCAATGCAAGAGAGAGAGAGAGAGAGGGTACACTGCACCTCCCTTAATTGGATGAATTCACAGAGGCACTGATTGGCTTAGCCCTGGTCAG
>NW_010172961.1:69720-69923 GCF_000695765.1 Mesitornis unicolor | reverse complement strand
TTTTGCTTTCCAATGGGGTTGGTGGTTGTTGTCAGGTGGCGGCTGCAGCCAACCCCATTGGGAGGCAGGAGGACCACCCCGTCCCTTTCCCAGGTGCTCCTCCGCCGAAGATGGCAGCTGCGGCGCAGCCGAGGCCGGGCGTGGAGGAGTTGGCTTTGCTGGAGAAGCTGCTGGACCTGCCGAAAGGGAACAAGGACGGCGTC
>NW_010172961.1:55542-69675 GCF_000695765.1 Mesitornis unicolor | reverse complement strand
CGGGTGTCCGCTGCTCCCTTTCCCCGTTGGCTTCGTACCTCGCCGCTCCGGCCCGGCCCCTGCCCAGTTGTTTCGTTCACCCACCGCTACCCCATTAGTGCAACGGGAGGGGCCAGAGGTTTCGCCCGTAGCCCCTTCCTTCACCCCCCGCTCCCCATCCCTCGTACTTGTGGCTTTAAGGGCCTGACTACTGACTCGACGGTTCTGGAAACCTATTCCTTCTGCCTGCGGAAGGGTTATGTCCCTGATGGATGTCGGCTTAAAGCGTGCTTGCTCTTACACCACTCTCTTCCTGCTTGCGTGGTTAAGTCATGTGGAAAAGATACACTGATAATATTGGGAATGCGTCTGTAGTGAGGAGCTGTTGCATTTAAATATTTTAGTTTTTTTAAAGTAGATATCTTGACGTTTTGAAGTTCATATGAAAACGCTAGGCTCTATGGTTCAAGAGGCACGTGAAGGTTTCATTTTTGTGCATTATAAAATGTAATCTGGGGCTGAGGATGTCACAAAGGTGTGAGGGTCTTTATGTGATTTTCTCAGAGAAGGACAACAGATAAAAGAAGCTGTGTGGCTCTATTGTGGGGTTTTTTGTATGATTTTATTTTTCTTGACTTTATTTACTACTTATTATTAGAGTCCTGAATAACAACATACACATTCTTTGGTTGCATAAGCTTCCTTGATTATTTAATAACCCATCTGGTACTTTAATGCTATTATTGTAAAGCGTAAGTCTGAAAAATCAAGTAACTAGATCTGTCCTTAGTTTTTCTGACTGCCTGTTCAATGGAAAAATTTAAACAATAATCAATGACATTTATTTGTGAATTAATACAAATTAGTATTACGCTTTCAATTTACACCTTTGTTAATGAAATCTGAAGAAAGGCTCATCTATATGGTCAGATACTTTCAAAAAAGTATTGTATTTTGATCAGTTTTTCTTCTGTCATTTGATATCATAAGTTACTGAATGGGCTTTAGTCTGTTGCTGTGATTTTTCAATTCGTTCATTTATTTTCTTACTCTTAGGGGCTCAGTTTCCTTTCCCACAGTTTAATGTGTGGTAATGCCACTAACAAAGACATGGTTAAAACTAGAGGTGTATTGTGTTGTCCCTCTCTGATAGGAGTGAACTAACTTCTGTCAGGGCATTTGGCAGTAGAACAGTAAGTATGAGTAAACATTTCAGTAAGTGGTTACTGCAGTCTGCTCAGAAAGAAATCGGATGTTACTGACTTTATAATCTTAAGTCAAAGTCCTGAATTTGAAAATGAGTTATAAGTTAATTAACAAGATTTCTGACAGTGTTAGAACAAGCAATACTACTTCGTGCTGCTATTGGCAGAATCTGATTAATTATGGAGCTAATGGTGTCTTCGTTTGTCCATGTTGCATGTATTAAATACTTTTCTTCTATAAAAACTGAAAATAAACCACCCCAAGGAGTAAAAAGAAAACATATGTGGAGTGTTTTGATGTTACTAACTTTAGTATCTATACTTCTGAATTTTGATATATTGCTTTAAAGATCCTTTTGAAGGGCTATAAAAAAAACAATGGCTATTCTTCTAGAGACTGCTTTTTGAATGAGTTGTTTAGTGGTACACTTTTGTTTCCTCTTCTAGGTTCCAATTCTTCAGACAAACAATGGTCCTGGTCTGACAGGATTAATGACCATAGCTGCTCACCTAGTTAAACAGGCTAAGAAAGACCAACTGCTTGGAAGGACTGCAGAAGAGAAAGCTGTTGTTCAGCAGTGGTTGGAATATAGAGTAACTCGAGTAAATGGAGGCTCTAGTAAAGAAGATACTAGAGTAATTCTGAAGGTAAGGGGGATTTTATTACTTTGCAACTGAATTTTGGGGTGACTAGACCTTGAAGGAGATTACAGTGCTAATGTGTGCATGAACAACCAATTAATCAAACAGAAAATGCTGAAGACTTGGCATTATCTTTAAGTACTGCCTTTTATTCTGGTTGCTGCTTTTCACTTCTGTTGACAGAAATACCCCAACAACCTGAAACCAGAGGGAGAACAGCTTGAACTGTAAAATATATGAAGCAGAGCTCTGGCAGTGTTTCATGGTCGTAATGCTGTAAACCACCTAGAGCATTCTAGATAGTTTAGAGATTGTTCAGTTGTCTAGTCTGTTATTAGCCATGTAAGACAACAGTTTCTTACTGTCTTCATAAAACCTCGGTTATAGTCAAGTTGTGTTGTAATATAGGATTACAGGATAATAGTTTTAAGTGCTGCTTTTATTGATTTGGCAGTTATGGAATGCAGGCCATGCTTGATGTTGTAGTATTTGGTATCGATACCGAAAGGACAGAATTTTGTGTGAAAAGTGAAATCATAAAGGAACTTCTGCAGAACTGCCCTTCACATCGAGCTACTTTGTATGGAGACTTTTTGTCTAGTGTATTAAACTGTTCTTGTAGTCTTGAAGCTTACTTAAACAGGTGGAAGCAGAAAAGAGAATCTCAAGGGTCACCCTGTTATTTGAGCAGCCAGATGGCAGGGAGTAGATAGCAAAACTTAGTTTTCCTCCTTATTCCTTGTGACTGGTAATTAGTGTTTGTGCAGTCTTCTGGGAACAGAGCTTGAAGAGAAAATTTGCTTTACACTGTTAAGTGCTCAGGGCTCTGTTTACTAAGCATGTATGAAACAGCAGTGAAATTTTATCAATTTTTGAAGTTTCTTTTTTCTAATTTTAGAAGTATCTTTTAGATGGAAAGTACATAAAGTTCAGTGCTACTAGTGAGTCTGGGTTTAGAAATAACAGTGAGCTGCAGGGTATTAGGAAAGTTGACTTTACTTGAGGCTAGCAGATTCTCAGTTTATACTTCTGATTTGTTAGGTGTGGGGTGTCTGAGTCACCCAGAACTATTGCAGAAACCAAAGATAACTCAAACACTGCTTCAGCTTAACACACTGTTACTTAAAATCAACGAAAATCTTAAAATGGCACAGAACAAAACCTTGTTAGTAATCTCTTGCCATTTTCAAACTGACAGCCTCCTTGATCTTGAGGTTTTGGAATATCGTGCCTGCTTTACAAGGATCAACTTGGTGAAAGCCCTAAAGAACCATTTCTCTCAGTTACACCCCAGATAATCTGAATTATCTTGATCTCACTGTATCTATGGAGTGCCTTCCATTAGTTAAGCATGAATTTGTTTATGTTGCTTCTCTTTTTGTAGCAGCTCTGGTATTATTTTGTATGTGCAAATGTGTCAAATCCTACAGTTACGGTTAATCTACAGATACCGCATGAAAACTCTACCCTTTGGGATTTTCAGAACTTGACTGAAGGAGTCATTGACTAATCAGGATTTAACTTCAGGTTTAGTTTTACTTTGAACAGGTGGTATGTCTAGGTGGCCTTCACAGGTTCCTTTTGTCTAGTGAATTATTAAAGAAACCTCCAACTTTATGACAGATATTACATAAAGAACTGAAGTTGTTTTTCAAACAAATTTATGATGCCTTTTGTTCTCACCCAAATTGTGAGAAGACCATATTAGAATAAATAACTTCTACCTTTCTTGCCCTTCAATTGCATGAAAACCAGAAACAAGTTTTCTGTCTTATTCACAAAATACATCTGCTCTAGATGACTTAAGTGATTATACTCGTGTGTATGTGCTGAAAAAGCAATATTTGCAGAACTGCATTTGATTATTAAAACCAGATGTAGCTGGTATCTCTTCAGTTTTAGCCTTAGCAGCACTGGTAGTGTCGAAAAGACAGTGCACTGAAATATGAATATGTAGGTAAATTAAGTGTTTCCAAACAAAAAATTTTCTTACTGAGAAACAGTCAGTGTCACTTGTGGGAGAATATCTGCCTTAAAGTGGTAATAGCTATTACAAAATACTTAAAATTTTTCCCATGGATTATTTTTCTTAAGTGTTGATTGGACAGAATTTATTTTGACAGAGAGCTGCTCTGGAATTGTTCCAGCACTAATAATTTCATATTATAGCAATTAAGATTTTTTTTTAATTTGTTCTCTTGCCACCATGATTAATCAGAAGAAGCAGCAGCCTACCATTAAAGTATACTATGCCAAAAGGGAGTATGGGTGAAAAAAATAGAAACTAAAGTAGGGAAGCAAGTCTGAGACTGTAGTTTTACAACGTGTCTGGAATATACAATGGCAGTCTTGGGACAGTTGCAGCCTAGAGCCACAATTTATAATAAGCTGCACTGAAAACAGTTCAGTCACTTTTGCTATAAACTTTAGGCTGCCTCTATTTAACCCTTAACTGAGGTGACAGTTTCTGGAAGACATCAGTAAATAATTGGTTTAAGGTCTGTTAATCTGAACAGGAAGGGGTTTCTCTTGGCCTTAGGAGAATATGTTCTTAAATTGTTCTTACTGACACGTTGACTTGAACTGTTACTTGGCATGAAAACAATAATGAAGCAGTCAGACCATCTCAACCAGGTTTTTTTATATTCATTCAGTGCAAATGTCATAGTGTTCAGAAGTGGGCAATGAAAGTGCTCTTTCAGTTTTGTCTAACTTTGATTTGAGCTCCTGTACTGGACAAAATAAATGGGACCAGTACCTTTGGGCTGTTCTTCAGTAGGTATGTAGGAATTATGACTGTCAGTAGGGGTGGTAACATAATGTCCAATGCATTATGTTAACTTTCTCGTCTGTGGAATCAAAGTATTTTTCTTTGCCACTTTATTGTTTGGCCAGTGGTAAATTAAGTTGCATAGGAAAAAAAAATACTGAGTGGTTGTATTGATTTTTTTTTTCCTGCTCTTCTGGGAAAGAATTGAGAAACTTTTGTGACACCAAATGTCTGCTTATTATATTCAGGAGATTTGAATGTCTCTACTTGGTCAATTTTAGGTATTCAAAACTTGAGGGTTGTTTCCCTACCTTCAGAGCCCACCTTCAGAGGCATGTTTGGAATAACTGGGAGCTTCTACTTGAATTCGTAGAAGAGCTTTCACAGAAATATAGAAGTCTGGAGTCTCTGAGGGATAACTGTAACCAAGAATTTTGTGTGCTACTATCAGTGTCTCATACAAAAAAATGTTCCATTATTTCACTTTTGTCCTGATTTCCTATGCTATTTGGCTGTAATCATGGAATCCAATTAGAATCTGAATAAGAGTGGTTTAATTCTTATTTAATTTGCTTGTTTGAAAAACTGTTTCCACAAATATGTAAGCAGGTTACTCCATGCTCTGTCCATGCTGTTAATCTGCAGTTCTTTGGCGAATTTCTAAATGGGGTGCCTACCCACTTTGACAGGTTTGTCCAGCAAAGTTTCTTTTAAACTTCAGCTTTCCATGTTGACGTCTCTGCCTTCTCTGTTAGAACCAGGGTATTTTAATGTGCTTATAGGTGTAAAAGACAGAATTTTGATTATTTGAACACCACTTATTGATTATTTTTCTCTTGTCTTTTACAGGAAACTCAGTATGTTGAATATAATATTCTTCCAGACTGGGCTTAGCTCACAGTTTGCCAGTTAGACAGAAAAGTCTTGCATTTGAGTGAAAAATACTGGTGTGCCCCAACAGTGAAATTGTACTTTTCTTGAATATGGCTGCAGAATCCTTTTCTTGGGTTCTGCATTGTCAGAGTCTTGCCTGGGGCATTTAAGAGTGACAGCTCTTTCTTTGCATGGCGTGATAGAAAGGCATTTAGGGCATAAATGACCTCTAGAATATTACTGACTGAAAGGATGTGCTGCTTTGTGTAAGGGAAATACATACACCAGCAATGTGGTGGTGTGGACAAGATATTCTAAACAAAAGCGGAGTATAATTAGATCCAGTGTAAGCTTATGATGTATGATTAGATCCAGTGTAAGTTGTTGTAAGAAGCAACTGTTAATTACCTGAGCTGCTGTCTCGACTTGCAGTGACTGTGGAAGGGATTCAGTTGCCTTAATTGGATGAACTGGATTACAGACCATTATGTTGCATGCTGAAATGGTAGTAAGCGACACGGTGGGGTTGAGCTGTCACTGCAGATACGGGTTGTAAATTGGATTTTTTTCCATAGAATAAGCAATGGAAATCCATCAGTTAGTCCATAAATAATGCAACATTTCTTCTTTTCATTGCTTTTTCTCCCCCATACCGAAAAATGGAATTTGAATTGCTGCAGTTGTTCTATGCATATTAGTGCATCAAACTGCAGTTATACCTTAAATACCCATCTGAAGTTTGAGATAGGGTTTCCTGAGGGATTGCAACAGTAGGTTCATGTAGTTACAAGCAACTTCCAAGGCTGTTTAAGTCATTTAATACTGGGATTGTATATACAGAATCAATTTAAGCAGTGATGTTCAGTATATGAAAGATAATAATACAAGTGACAGCTAACAGATCTGAATTTCCTTGATGGAATAGAAATTCAAATACGATTTTATACTCATATTTTCCTTAATCTCTCCAGGACAGGAGCTCTATTTCAGTTTAATACTGTAGTCATTTAAGAAAACCTGACTTTCAGGAACTTTAACACAGTTGGCTATTAGCCAATAATATAATCATCTATGGGAAGCATAACTCACGAGGCAGGATTAACTAAATGTGCCTAGTGCCCATGAAAAAAAATTCTAATGTGGTGTTTCTGAATTAGCTTGACTTACAGAATAAAATCAGAATATCCTCTATATTTTATGAGAGGAAAGTACATGTTCAAAAACAGAATTGTAAACTAATGCTAATTTATCCAAGACTAAACTATCTTTGTCAAATTCTGTTTGCTCTGTTAACTAAAATTTGATGAACCAGATTAAATAATTGTTCACACTGTGGTGGCTTACCTTGCCTTTCAAGTTTTAGGATTTTTTTTGTTGATGGATAGTTTGGCTGTACATGCACAGTATATTCAAAGAACAGTTTATTTGTATGATATTAACCCATCCTGAACAACTTTGCAAACAATATTTCTGCATAGAAATCAGCCTACCACTTGAAGATTTATAAAACAAAGAATTAGCATGCCATAACTTCTTTGAAGAAATACGAAATTTTCAGCAGGGAAATAACTGTGTTGATTGTACCTTCAGAGATAATGAGCTTTTTAATTTACAAAATCCTGATTTCATAGCCTAGACTAAGGAGAAAGGGAGTAGAAGATGGGGATATAACTTCAGTGGTATTACTTCTCATAATGCGTGTTAAATTTCTGATAAATCAAAATGAAAAATGCTGGTCAGAGAATGTGTCAGAATAGACAAGTTTATGATTTCTTTAGTAAACAGATCTGTAGATATTTTTCTTTCCTCAAGGTTTTTCTTAACATTGCATTTGCCTTTGTGTTGTGTGTATGAAATTCTGCAAAACTGTAGTTTCATGTTTAAAGTAATTTGAGAGCTAACTAACATGAGCTAAGTAGTAAACCAGTCTAAAGAAAAGAAGCTATATAGCCAGGGGCAGATGACCTTACAGAATTTTCACTATGTAGGGGTTAATATTTTCCCTGATTTGCTTTAATAAAATAAATCAAAGCAGACATAAGGATGTTTAAATATTACAGAAGTACACTAGTCCTGTCATGAAGAGGTTATTAAAGAAGCAATAAGGTGGCATAATGGAGTTGAACTTGTCAAATTCAAATGCAAGGTCAGACGTCTTAAAGTCTCTGCAGTTTAGTTCAGTGTTGGTTTTTTTTTTAATATATGCACCATCGGATATCTCTATCAGTAAAATTCTAGAACCACAAAAGGTGCAATATGCTGAAGGCTAACTGTAATTTTTAAATTGTTCATTAATTATTAACCTCTTTTCCTTGCCCTGAACGTCTTGTTAAAATAAAAGGTTGCCTTAAAATGGAACATGGTGTAATGGAGACTGAAGCTATTTTAGGGATGTTTTGTACAATGCTAATTGTTTAAGCTGCTTACCTCTATTTCCAGGGTGACATGGGGAGATGGCCTAAGAAAACTGTCAAGAGATCTGTGACGAAAAAGGAGTGCATTTCCTACAAATTTTGGGTTTTTTTTCAACCAGCAGAGAAATACTAACTGGGAGAAGGAGAGTTTCCAATCCAAGGAAAAACTGGGAAACACTTTTCCTACATTTCTGAAAGGAATATTATAAAACTAAAGCTTGCTTATGCTAGGATCAGGGTTAAACTAGCTAATTTTGTTTGTTGTTACATTTTCTTCTTTAGAGTGAAGTAGGGGACAGAAAGGTGCATTAACTAGATGAGAAGTAGATAAGATGTCAAGAAAAGGAGGAACAGGTAAAGAGGTAGAGCTGCTGTGTGATGCCTGTGTTCTCTGAAGTGATGCACTTGTGCAATGATGAGTCTGTCAGCCTCCTGTTTTCCAGCAGAGAATAACTGCATACAAAAAGCCATGAAAAAGGGTCTTTCAGTAGTACAGATTTGAAATATTTACTCACTGAACTTAAATGGAGACTTTCTACTACCCACCCTTATAACCTCCAATACAGAATTGTTGAGAAAGTTGATCTCAGAATGCTGAAGCTGTGATCTCTTCGTGTGGACTTAGATTGCAACTGAATTGACAGTATCAGTCACTAAGAATTGCTGGCAGTGATTTCAACATTAATAAAAGCCAGTGTCAAATGATACTAGCTGACAGGCATCAAGTTTTCAGCACTGAGCTTGAAACATGTTATTTGTCTCCCATCCTGCTGTCCCTTTGTGTTTACTTGGTTCTTGCAGATTTGCAGTTCTAGAACCTTGCTGACCAGCTGCGTGGAGTGAGTCCTGGAGGACCGGAGAAGCTGCTGCTGGAAGAGCAATATGCTCTCCTTTGGTCATAGGACTGCATTTTCCACTTACCAAATGTTAAATGTATCACGGTGGCGCTTCTGAGTCATATGCGCTAATAAAAATACAACTCCAGCTTTTTCAGTATTTGAAATAGAATAATATAATAATTTGAAGCCAAGAAAAGACAGATTTGAAAGTATTTCTGTGGAGTCATCTTAATATGTAAAATAACTCACAGCTATATTTACCAAAAAATGATTGCATATAAGTGGGACAGTAAGTGAGAGTTACAAAAAACTGTATGCCAGCAGCAAGCTGGCTAGCACTTTGGTTAGAGATCAGTATTTAAATTTTATTGAATTCTGGCTGTCAAAGAACAGTATTTTAGTTTATTAACTTGGCACTTTTTAGATTTTTTTCTTCTGTTATTGTTTTTCTTTCCTTTGAGTTGGGATAAATTAAAGCTGGCAATTTTTTTTGTATGCATGGTCTCCAGAGGAAGTTTTCTATTATTTTTAACAATTGCCTTAATATTTTGCCTTACAAAGTAAATACTATAGCAGTATAATGACTTTCTTTTCTAGGATCTTAATGTACACCTTGAAGATAAAGTCTACCTTGCAGGAAACATTTTTACCTTAGCAGACATTTTGATGTACTATGGATTGCATCATGTTATGGTAAGTGTTATTTGCATTATTTTTGTACATACAGTTGTCGTAATTGTTGTTTATCTAAAGGGCAGTTTATTGTTGTAGAAGTCAACCTACTGAATTGATCAATGACAATTTCAGAACAAGAATGGAGAGATTTCTTACAAGACCCTCAAAACTTCTTAAGCTGTTCACTTTTTAGTTTTTAAATGCTTAGCAATAGGTCTGTCAAAAGAAGTGGGTTATCTGTAGTGTCCAGAGTGCATCAGTTTCCTCTGTGGAATGTAAGAAGGATGATGCCTATCCCTGTGTTTCTAGGTACAAGGACTCTATCTGTTCAAGTCTGAAACATGACTGCTTACGGAACTACATGGGGTAGTTAAATGAAACTGAAAGGACTAACCTTGTTAGTACTGGAGAAATGCTACTAGTGCTATGAAGAGTGCTTGAAAATTAAGTTTCTGAAGGATGAATGTGTATAAAAGTGTCTGCTGTTTGAAGACTTAGTGATAAGACTTGATAATATACAGAATATGAAAATAACATGGGAAGCTGGTGATTAGGAGAAAAAAATACAGCAGAAACAAAAAAAGAAAGTAAAGGTTTGTACTGAGTGGACAAGATGTTGAGATTCTTTGTAGTCAGCTCAGGGTTTAATATGAAGTGCTTTATAAATCATTGCACCTCAGTTCTGAACCCCAAGTGGTAATTTACAGACAAAGCAGTAGAAATTATTTGTATTTTGGTGGCTGGAATGCAAATGTAAATGAGCCGTCCTTCTCTGGAGTGGGAACTACTCAACAAACCAAAGGACTAATACAAAAAAGTCTGCTAAATCCTCGGGAGAATATAAAGTCAGTCAGTTTTACATTAGAAAATGATGGGGAGAGGTGATTCAGAAAATGCTGCCTCTAACAAACGCATGTGCGTTTGAGGATCAGGGAATTCAATCAACTGGGTGAATGGTTACTTTATACACTTAAAAGCAGGGTTCTGGAAGAAGAGTGCAACACTGTACTTCAGAAGGGAGGCTGAGGAGAAGGGGAAAATGATCAAGTTATTAAATGCTACTAAAAATGAGAGAGAACTTTTGTATCTTTATCTTGACTGTCCAGGAGTCAAAATTCAAAAGAGAATGTCAAGCAGAGGAGAGGGAAGGGAAGCTTCATTTCAGAAGGTTTTTTCAAAACATGTTATAGTAAGTCACTTAGAATTAATTCTGTTAAAGCATATTTGCCTTGTAAAATATCTTATGTAGTAGGATAGATGTGTTGACTAGAGTGTCAGAATGGGTTACTTTTCACAAATGATATGTAGACGTAGCAGAAATGTGTAAGTACTTTCTAAAAATAAGACTGTATATACAGTAAGAGTAGAAGTTCAAATTCTACATTTTTTTAAAAAAAAACTTAGGCAGGGGAAAATCAAGCATATTTTAAATTTAGAGTTTGCTCTAGAGTAGACCACCTAATCAAGAAGAAAAGATACAAGTTATTGCTTTGGGAAATAGAACAGATGGTAAAAACAAATGACTTGGTGCTCCTGGGTGCCTGCAACCATCCAGACAGTACTTGGGACAAGTTTGCAGTACAACATCTGTTTCTGAAATGTTTGATTTCATGGAAGATAATTTTCTGAATCAGAAAGCTGTAAAGGGCAAATAATGAGATGGCTATCCGAAATACAGACGAAAAGCTAGAAGTTACTAGCTAGGAATTTTGTATGTATTTTGAAGCTGTCAGAATTTATATTAGTACTTAACTGTAGAGGTAAGATCTTGAACTGTAAAATTTTATTTCCATTTTTTTGTTTTTATTTTTCTGTAATGAGAAGAGTATGTCCAGAGCTGCTTCTCTGCCCTAAGCTTTAAGGGAAGGGTGAGGGAGAAGAAAGCTACTGTATCTGTTAATACAACGTAGTCCAGGGAAGCAGTTTGTCATATCCACTACTGTTTACTACCAATAAGTGTTTCCTATAATCCTTTAAGAGAGAAGTAGAAATGGGGGACATGGGGAGGGAGACCCACAATTCTTGCTGTTCATCAAGCTCTCTAGAAGATTGATCTGAAAATGTTACTGATAGTGACCTTTAGGATTAATGTCTCTGCTTTTGATAGACTAACAGCTACATGCTAACACAGACGTTAGTAATAGAATACTGTAAATATTAGTTACATACCATGGTCATCCTGAATGAGCCAAGTTTTAATACAACTTTAAAAGCCTTAAAATGCACACTTCATTGGAAGGGTTTTTAAGATGGTCCAATCTTGTTGCTTACTTCTTCAGCTGTGGCTTTATTTTCCTTTCTTAGTTTTTATCAATATACATGATACACCTTTGTATTCCTCCTCTCCTCCCACTTTCATTTTGACCTTCCCATTATCCAGGGGGGATACTGGGACCTGATTCTTTACTGTCTAGGCTCATGCATTTGAACTTGCTAAACAGTTCATCTACTGAACAGCAGCAACTGTTAGTTTTGCAGCTGTATGCCTTTCTTTCATTGTTCCTCTCCTCTAGTTATCTTAATAAGCACGATAGTACCATATGTTTAAAAAAAATCATATTATGGGAAAGGAATCGGTATTTTAATGAAAGTCAGATTCCCAGCTAGTATTTCAGGCTTCTTGCAGACTGAGTCTGTTGAATAGAAATATACGCTTGTAATAATGAGGCCAGAACTAAATTATAAATATTTTTGTTCTGCATGATAATATAGGTCACAAACACCAAAAGTGTAATGACTTGTACTAGCTGTCTGAATGAGCTCTTTCAAGTCAGCCTGACTTCTATTGTCCTGTAATTCCACATATCCATGAATCCAATATAAAGATTGTTGTCTTTAGACACTTTGATTAGTTAAATACATATGTGGATAAATACAAAGAACAATGTAGTTCTACTAGGTTAAAGCACGGATTGCAGAGAAAACATGAATTCAGAAGCATTGCTTGAGGATAGCTCAGGCAATCAGTAACCATTAAATTCCCCCTGTGGTAATGAACTTGTTTTCATATCATTTTTTTTTATTTAAAATAAAAAGTTTCCCTGTGTTCTTTATACTTAAATAGAACTGGACTTAACGCTATTTGAAAATACTTAAGAGAAATAATCAATATGATGGTTGATCTGCTTTTACACTTCAAGAATTTTGTCAAACCAAATAAGTAGTCTCAAATCTGTATGTCTGACTTGAAAATTTCTCTAATAAGGTCTAGAAAATAACTTATGGGTGCAATTTATATCTGCAAATGGAAGAAGCCTCAGTCAAAATTCTGGGGTCAAATCAAGTTCAAAACAAGTACAAAACAAGGTTGTTCTCCTCAGGTCAGAACAACTAATAGTGAACTGTGAGCCAGCAATAGTAGGCTATTTTCCAGTTATTTTTTTCCATAATGAACATTTCTTGTAATAAACAGATTGCCATGATTTTTTGGGTAATATTCACTGATATGCTGCTTATCTTAGTACTGGGATAACAGGCTTTCCTTTTAAAGAATGATGCTAGAAATTATACTTAAACTGAATTACAAAATCCAGTTTTAATTTAAAGAAGAATTTCATTTTAAGCATGTTCCAATAACAGCAGAAAATGAGTCAAAGCTATGTGAAAGTAACATTTATTAAATACTCCATTCAGCTGTGGTTTTTTTCTTCTTTCCCTTGTATCTAAAGGCTAAATTTCAAAAGTGAAGTAGTGTCTTATCCTTTTCTTGATGCTGAAGAACTTAAGTTGTAGGCAGGTATTTTTAGACTTCCCATGCACGTGCAGGGTGTGGGAATGGGAATTTACACCTGCGTCCCCAATGCTATTGAAAGCAAATATAATTAAAGATTGTGTATTTGTAGCCCTTCTAGAAACTCTTCTAGTTGCACTGTATAATGACCACCTTGGTTACCCTTTGTGAGCTTTGTGGTGGGAGAATGAGACACCTTTTTCCATGGCATTAAAAAAAAAACCCTGTCAAATTGAGTGTCTCCTTTGCTATTGAAATAATTGCTTTAATAGCAAATAATTATTTTAACAGCAGAACAGCAGCCTTTCTTAACTTGGGGGAATTATCTAATTTAATGAGCAAGAACAGAAAATACCCATCTAACAGAATGCTGTAAAAAAAAAAAAAATGCCATGGAAGTGATCTCTAAACAATTAACCTAAGAGTTATGTTCTGAGTAAAAAGTAGAGCATGCCACAAAGTGCTTTTTAATATATTTCACTGATAGAGTACATTATGTAAATAAGTAAAAATATCTTGCTTGTTGTGCCTAGAGTACAAAAAGAGGTTTTGTTATTAAGAGTAGCTGTCTGTTTTGCCCTTCAGATGTTTTTTCACTATGCTAACAGAATGGAGGAGATCTACTTTTCCAGACTTTACTTTTGATTTACATCAGAGAGACATGAAGACTGAGAATTAACAGCATTTCCTCCTCATAATTCTGTACTGAATCTGCTGCAAAATCTGAAGTTTAGTTCAAGCATTTTCATAACCAAGTGCTTACCCATTAAAGACTTTGAAAAAGGGTATTGTAATAAGTGAACGACACTCATGGGACTTAGTTACAGTATTTTTATTACCTCCTTATACTTAAATACTTTTTTTTCAGTAATTTTAGATGACCTTAGGGTATACCTGTTGCTCTTTTCATGTTCTGTGTTGCTTTGTAAATGATTCCACAGTGTCATACCAAGCACCAGCTTCCAACTGCTATTAATTATAACAAACTGTAGGTGAGTTTTGTAGG